>NC_135007.1:17082500-17382500 GCF_051020985.1 Nomia melanderi
ACACGTATGCTTGTATCAAACACTGTTCGAGAAAAATACAACGTAATAAAATAAATACATATACAGTGTAATAAGGACAACGGAATACTGTAGTGTAAATAATTATAAATTATGAAATACGTCAACATGCTCCAGTGAAATTGCTGCTTCAGATCTGCTGTAATATTCGAGTCTCGAGTTCCTACATCGCCGCAATTAAGTTTCTTATTTCAGGTCCATTCGCTTTGCACAGGGACGCGAACAGGTGTTTCTCGTTCGTTTCCAATTCGAGCTTCTTCGATATCTCGTGCGCTCTACTTGTAATTACAGGCGGCACGCCGGCCAACCGAGCCGCGTTGAAGCCGTACGACTTTGGACAAGCACCCTCGCTGAGCTTATACAAGAACGTTACCGTCTCCTGAGACACTTCGTCCTCTTCTTCGTTCTCCACCATGCATGCCTGCGAACATTTTCAGATACATGCGTGAGTTTAGAAAAATAAATATGTACAGAGAAAAATGAAACGAATTTGTAACGTGACAGCAGTACCATGTGCGCTAAAGTGACATCCTTATTCGTTTTGTAGTCTTCCACCAGAGAATGGTAATGGGTAGAAAATAATGTCCGGCATTTCAATTTTGTAAGCGCATCTACCACCGCCGCAGCTATCGCGGTCCCATCGTAAGTCGACGTTCCACGTCCTAGGAAACATGGAATACGTTACATTCGCTGGTTCAATGATTTCCATATTAAATCAGGATTCAAGATGTCTTCACCTAATTCATCCAACAACACTAGCGAGTATGGCGAAGCGTGTTGTAGTATGGCAGCAGTTTCGCTCAACTCTACCAGGAATGTACTCTGACCGGCCAGAATGTCATCGTTTGCTCCTAATCGTGTGAAAATACGATCTACCAGTGTTAGCCGGCAGGAGCTAGCAGGTACATAGCTTCCCTGAAAGTGAAGGAATTAGTTATTTGTACTGAAGCCATTGCGCTATTGATTTCATAGGAATGAAACATACTATTTGTGCCATAATCGTGAGAAGCGCAATCTGTCTCATTAACGTGGATTTACCACCCATGTTTGGACCTGTAAGAATCATAAACGGAGCAGAATCTTCGACAGCCAATAAAGTATCGTTCGGTATGAAATTGTCCGATATTATGCATGGATGTCTTCCTTCTCTGATATCAATGTATATCTGTAAAACATAAGTGTTCAAATATATATTCTTATCATGTATCCTTGTAAACGAGATAAAATATTTGTTAAAAATGTACATTTCCATTCGAGCCATCGTCGATTTCCGGTATGCACATGTCACCGCTGAGAGCATACTCCGCTAGGGAAATGAGAACATCCAAGATGGACAACTTGTAAACTGCCATATTCCACATGTCATATTTTTCACTGAATTTAGCGAATATCCTTCTGTTCAAATCTTTCAGCACTCTATCTTTATGTTCCTCGGCATTTATTTGTCGGCTCAGGAGTTCCTGGTAGTATTTCGTTCCATTAATATCACAGTTTGACAGTTTTTATAGAAATTTATTAATAGTTTGCATACCTTTCCTTCAGCAGTATAATATCGTTTAAATCCTTTCCTCTGCGACTGCAGCTCGTATCCGGAACCAACCTTCTTCACTTGTGACTCGGGAATCTCGATTTGATAACGCTTTTTATCACTCCCATGGAACGTGACTTTCACACCGAAGTGTTGCCTTTGTTTCTCAAGATACCGTTCCAAGTCCTTCTTTACTTCTGCGAGCTCCATTAAAACGGAATCGTACTCTTCGTCCACTCCTTTCTTTGGAACGATGCAGCCTTCCCTTTTCGCCTCATCGTGATCGAATGCAGTCTAGAATACATATTATATAGTACCCGGTTTAACGTCTTTCATCATAAATGATACTTACCTTGAAGTAATCCAATGTTTCTCTTAGCGATGGGAACTCGCCATCCGGTTCTACTTTAGTGCAATTAATCACTAAACAACTGTTGAAATCTAAAATATTCAAATATTTTTCAGTTCTCAGGATATTAATTTCTAACTACGTACACGTAAAAACAATATGAACCTTCGAATAAAGCAACTATTCTTAGAACATCTTCAAAGCTGTTGAGCGTGGTGATGAAGTCAACAATCCGCTTCTTAGAATATATGTGACCCTCGAACATGATTGCTCTGCCATCAGGATGATTGTTCATTTTAGCTGGATTTCCGTGTGCATGAATTCTAAAAGAAATGTAAAATAAATATTCGAATTGATTACTTCCTATATACGTTTACGATTCTACTTACTTGCTCAACAATCTTTCAAGATCTGGAAGACCAGCTAACAGACTACGAGCAGTCTGCACTGCTTCGGAACGATCCATTAGTTCTTGTACAGCTTCTTGCCGTTGCATTATAACATCTTTACGGCAAGACGGTCTGCAGATCCATTCGCGTAACAACCTAAAAGGTATTTTATTTAAATTGGCGAAAAATGTTCACTTTCATTTCGACTGTACCTCTTTCCAAACGGCGTGCAACAACGATCCAATGTTTTCATGAGAGAGCCCTCACCAAAGATTCTTAGATTATTGATGGTAATAGCATCCAAGACCTATTGATTAATAATGTTAACATTCTATATTATGTAATTAACATGGTTCACTTAAATATCACTGACCATGTTATTTGCAAACTTGGCTTCAGAAGATTCGTTTGAAGTGTCTGGCGGGATGTACGTTTTGAAACGTGCTTGTGCTAACAGTTGTTGTTCAAGGAAATAATCTTTAAGTAAGTACACGCATCCTCCTAAAGCGTGCACTGCTAATTCTTTATCATCGGCTGGTGTTAAACCTAGACTGTCGCCTAAATAAATAAAGTGACATCTTAATAATCTCGCTTGAATGCAATGTTTCATACAGTATTTACCTTGATTAAGATACGGTTTCAAACCAACAGGCCACGAAAAACTAGAATCTGATTGCTTAAAGTATTCTCCTTCGTGAAGATTCTAGAAGACATTGAATATACTTGCATAAACAAACAGTTAACAAAACAATCTAAACACGATGATATTACACTTACTTTTAACGTAGTTGAAGATGACCAGAACTGAGTCTCACGCAGCAGCGGTTCCTTGATACATGCTGCTAAAGTATTGTTTAAAATTTGCAATGTCTTGGGAGATAAACTACCGCGTTCGTATACAACCTGTGGAAGTATATTTGTTTATATTATATCATACTAGGTAACTAATAAACGATGAAGAAAGTATCTACATGAACTGGTGGATAATGGGCAAGTAGTGTCAGTATTCTAGAGTTGCAACGATCGTCTTCAAATTGTCCAAGATAAAAATCTCCTATTGTTGTATCTAAGAAACACACTCCATAATGTGATGTTTTTGCTCCAGGTGGGCATTTTTCAACAAGAGATAACAAATAATTAGAATTCGGCGTTGAAGCTTCTACATCCTGTGGAGTATACACTCTTGTACCTTTAGAGCTTATTTGGCAAATTTCTCTCTTAACAACTTTGTCAAACTTTGTTGGTTTAGTCACTGAAAAATGATGTACAGTATGATATTAATTGTTACGGAAAAGGTACAATATTTCTTCTTTGTATCTTACTTTTGCTGCAACGTTGTGACATCATTTCTGGGTTCTCTGTTTGTTCTACTCTGGCTACCTTGTATCCTCTTTCTATAAGACTTGCTGAGAAACGACCGTATCCGATTTCAGGAAATCCAGAATGAGCAAATTCACCCTACAACATACAAATAATATTTGTTTCGGACGTTCCACGAGTTTAGGGACAAAATTATCTAGAAACTCACGCGCATATATGTAAGATTAAGTTCTTTGACTCCAGTGACAGCATCCATATGATATAGCTCATAAAACTTTCCTACTTTAAAGAATAAAACACAGTCAAAATGTCTACTTTTTAATTCCCACCATTGCCTCATTGCCTGTAAAGATTACATTTTAGAATGTATAATATGAAACTATATATCAAATTTATGTTTGTTTCTCACTGGGGTTTGCTGGTTCAAAAATTCCGAAGGAACATACACAGTCTTTGGATCATAATTTGGATCCTTTAGAGTCTTTCTGTTGATGTCTCTTATTTTGTTTGGTTGTAGAAAATCATACCTCAAATGTGGCCAAGATTCAGTACTACTATTGCCTTGTGCATTATTAGATGGTTTTGGTTCCTTCTTATCCTACAAGAATTTTATTTCAATTTTTTGAGTAACTGACAATATAAAATGATTTGTCATTGAGAGCTAACAATTACCTTTTCACTTTTTTTTGAACCAGCTGAACCTTTAGCCCTAGTGTTGTTGGACATCTTCTTTTTCTTCTGAAACATGAGATGTATTAAATAACCGAAAAAAGACTTTTTAAGTGTATTTAATTTCTTACCACCGGAGATTCTTCATCACTTTGTGTCTCGGGTTCAGTTTCAGGATCTCCTTCACTGCCTGAGTCAGATTCTTCTGCTTCATCCTGTGAATCTATATCATTTAAATTAAAACTACCTGCTTTATTAAATTATTCATATTATTGTAATTTCTTATGGGTACCAGGTTTAAATTCATCCCCAGACTCATCCCCAGATTCTACATCTGGAATAACTAATCTTCGCTTCTTGACTTGTCTTGGCTCTTCCTCATCTTTCTCTTCTTCCTCATCATCTTTATAAATTCTTTTTCTGTCCTCAGTATTCTTGTTTTCCTTTCCCTTTCCAGGAGTTCTAGCTGTGTGCAAGAATAAACATTTCACTGAACTCAAAGGTAAATTAGTGTTATGTTATCTCATTATGATTTTCAGCGCTTGAATTAGTTGTGAAATTGTAATCCTCTTACATGTGACTGTTTATATTTTTATTATAATTTTACATTATGTAATAACATGTGCGACCAAAGTATAAAACAAAATGTGACATTCGTTATACTGTTCATTATTAATCTAGATTATTATTTACAAAAGGGCTGTCCCTTAACGTACCTTTGTTCCTTTGTTCTTTTGCTCTTTTCGGCGTCGAAGAGGTTTGATCAGGAACAGATTTATTAGCCGTTTGTTTAGGAGTTTTCGGTGAAGTAAAATAGTTGTACAACGTATTTACTTTCGACATAATTTCGTTGATGAATAACACAAAAATGATCACATTAAATAGCTATTTCTTTCAAACTTCTTTCACAATCAGTTTGTTCTCGTCGCAGAGCGTTCTTCCAGAAACGAAACTACTTTCGAAATTTTCCATGCTAGTATCTTTTTAAATTAGTGATTTTCTATAGAGCAGTGTACATTCGCATTTAGAGACATTTAGAGAAGCATGCGCACACTCATGAGAATTAGTTTCGAAAAATGGTCCGAGTTTCGCCTCTATAAGAGCTGTCTATAGTATCGATAGATCGAGATCTTCTGTCGAGAGAGGTTTACATTTTTTTAAGGAAGACCATCCGAAGTTGTGCCAAGTGATTTCATTATCGTGATTCATTCAGGTCGCGATTGTATTAATCCTGTTTTTGGATATTCCAGATGAACGAGGGAAATAAATGCCCTCGTCAGAAAGTACTGTGAAAGCCGTGTAAAGGGGCTGTAAGGTTATGAAGATCTAGTATTTTTTAAAAAGTTGTTACAGTGCGATAATAAATAATAGAAAGTGAATTTGGCACTAACCACAACGAAAATGACAGTTATGGATTTTTTCGGTTGTGCCTTTTTGGCCTTTGGTCCACCGCTGGCCATGTTTACCTTCACCGTCGCGACTGAACCTATTCGGATTATTATATTAATAGCCAGTGCCTTTTTTTGGTTTATTTCATTACTGTTATCGTCAATGCTTTGGTATGCTGTAGTGCCACTTCAAAATCAGCTGGCATTTGGACTGGTCTTTTCTGTATTATTTCAAGAAACATTCAGGTGACTGAAATAAAGATCTTTACATAACATCTTTAGTCTTATATAGTAAGAAGCATAACTAATGTAGTACCAAGTATATCGTGTACACTGTAAATGTTTGGTCTTTCGTTTGTTCATAATCCAATGGTGTTATTTGAATTTTGCTTCTTGCTATAGAAACTTGAAGGTAAGCCATCTCTTAGATTTTATTGCACATTTTTAATTATCTTATTCCATTGATTCAGGTATCTTTTATACTGGGTACTAAGAAAAGCTGAAAGAGGTTTAGAGAAAATAACTACAACACATGTAGTAGATAGCAGACATGTGTTCGCTTATGTGTGTGGTTTAGGCTTTGGTATCATGAGCGGTGCCTTTGCCCTTGTCAATGTCCTGGCAGATGCAGCTGGACCAGGAACAATGGGACTTAAACAGGGCACAGAATACTTTTTCATTATATCAGCTGCCACAACCCTTTGTTTCATCCTGTTGCATACATTTTGGGGTGTGATATTTTTCGCAGCGCTGGATAGGAAGAATTGGGGACAAATCGTTTGGGTTGTTGGCTCACACTTGTTTGTCTCTGGTATGACATTATTCAATGTGCATCAGTTCTACATGGCTAGTCTTTTATCTGCTTACGGGATTCTAATAATAACGACTTCAATGGCATTTAAAGTGGCTGGTGGCAGAGTTCAAAGTATATCTCATTGCATTACAAGGAAATGAAAGTGCAAACACATAGACAAAGTCAAAAAAATAAGTGGGTGTGTGTTGACAGAAATGAACATTGCGGAATGACAATTCCTTTTTTTTCCTTAGGTATTAGCCTACGAAAGTTGTTCATTATTTAGATATACATTTCTCAAGAGATTGTATAACGTTGACTTAGCAAACTATACCTTATTTTTTATATTACTGAACAAGCTGACATCTTCAGAAGCGTATTGGTACAAATTCAAAAGGTATTGGTACTGTTATATGTATCAGTATTATTCTTTACTCAAAATGTAAACATTTTCCACGTTTGTAAAAGTGTGTGGTTTGATCCTATTTCAAAGAAACGTTTGTTCCATCGAACCTGTAATACGTTCTAGCAAGGAATGCTTTGATCGAGTTGCTAGTCCGTTCCTTTTAACCAATTGAAACAATTGTACTATCAAATTAAGATAATGTTTTGCAAATGCAGTTGTACTGTAGTTTACAATATCCTCTTATGTCTCAAAGAACAAAGAAGAAAAGAGATGTTTTGCAGTAAGCGTGAATGTACATATGTAAGAATGGAGTGTGCATACTGTACATGTTTGTATCAGGCAAGAAAGACTAGTTGCGCAACTGTTCGCATCGTACGATTAAAAGTGAACAAGAGTATACACCTAATGATAACATGTGAGGAATTGTTCATTAGTTTTTGTATATACGGAAAACCCATTAACGATTGTACTTTAGACGTTTACTACGCATCTATATATTTGGCATTCCGTTTCACTTACCATTTCACGATGGTTTATTATTCGATACATATTACATTTCGTATGTCATTCAAATAAACACCATTTTTGTACAACTAAAGGTACAGTTAATGATGATCCTTACTGTGCAAAAAGTATATACCACAGGATGAAATTATGTGACTAGGGTAAGAAACATTATTGCTGAACGGAAATATCACGCGATACAAAGATATTTTAAATATTATTTTATTAAAATGAATAAAATAAAGAACTTCGAAGAAAAAATATGCTTGAACTAATGAAGGTACGTCAAGGCGGAAAATGATATGAATCACAGACAGGAGGGATTTCACAAATTCATCCATCGTTCAATTGTACAATTAAGAAATGTATTTTCCATATCGGATTCAAGATAAAAATCTAAAAGTACGTTCATGAACTTTCACCCTGTGGAGCAAGTAGTTTCTTAGTCGTTGATTAAATTTACGAGCTTGTCAATGAAGCCATCAGTAGTTCCATTTTATTTAAGAAGTTCTTTCCTTCCATTTTATCCCAGCGGACCTCTTTGAACGAGCCGCCTAGATTCTCCCACTTTCTTTCTCTAACTAATTGACCTGGAAAGAAATCTTTCCTAGGAGAATGGGCTATTGCTACTTGTACTCCGGTTTGTGGTTCACACCTGACAGCGATCATTCTGGAAGTGTATAATTATAAGTAACAAAAATGTAAGATATATACATACAAAGTAGTCCTAGAAATAAATACCTATCCCCTATTGGCGATGCTAGAATACAACTGCTAGCATTTCCTAAAGGTTCTACTGCCCCTAATCCAAGATGTGAACTATTTGCCAAGAATTGCCAACCCATACATTTTGCTAATGCTTGTACTGCTGTTATTTGGTGCTGATAAATCTGTAGGAAGACAATAATCATTAAGAAGTTACCAACAAACATTTCAGTTATACCAAGAAATCCTAATTACCTGGCAGAATATTAAATCCCTTAGTTCTTGAGGTTCGTAACTCATATGCATCACTCTACCGTCTCTACAAACGCATTTTAACGATTTCTCCCCAACGTGTACAACAAGTGAAGTCCTACACACGCTATCATATCCATGCGTTAGAATGTTAATTTTAACACAGGACTGTGTGGGAGAGTTCAGTGCATTCCAATGAGAAACGATCAAAGGATCTTTAACTTCTTTTGCTATTGTATCTAAAACGTATTCTGTACGCAATCGCATGAAAAAGTGTTGAGCTTGTTGGATTATTTGTTCTAATAGAGTCTGGCTTTTTGTCATTTCTAAGAGTTCATGTCTATCGGCCGCTGTTGGGCCAGCTAGACATCTTCGTTTACTTGGTCCGAGAGGACCCGAAGACGGGTGGGGAAATGGATGGTGAGTGTTTTTATGGTGTACTTCACGAAGTAGCTGATGCAATGAATGCTCAAGTACATGATCATGATCACTTTTATGAGGAGGAGGAGGCGGTTTCTTATCGTTTCCTGTGCTATGACAAAGTCCTATGATCAACTGTATTCCAGGAAGCACCTGAAGTAAAAATCTTTCTAGTATTATTTTCTAAATAGAACTACTACAACTAATTACCGTTGCCATTATTTGATTCCCAACAACCATATGAGGTATAGGTGCGCGTAAATGTACCGCTTCCCTTGCCAATTGACTGAACAATTCTTTACAAAAGAGAACATTCTGGGCAGCTTCTAATTTCTGCTGCCAATGCATGTCAGCATTTGAACTATGTGCACTGTTATTAAGTAAACTAATATTTGCGCTGCAAAGATCCTCTTGATCTAAACAAGGAAACTATGTTAAACATCTGCTTTGGACACTATAAATGGTACGTTGAAAATATGTTTACCTTTTTGACATAGTACTTCTATGTAAGCAACACCCTGTAATTCACTAGGAATAGTAACACGCAATGCAGAAGCTTTTGGATTGGAAGGATGATGAGCTTGTCCACTTGTGTTGTTACCAGCACTGGGAGAAGCAGGTGGGCTGGTACTGCTTTTTTCTTCCTCTTCTGCCTTTGTTACTTCAAACATGCCAGTTTGAGGAAACTTGGAACCAGCTAGAAATATATATTAACATAATGTCCCAACTTACTAATTATTATTGATTGATAAATGAAGTTTGACTTAGAACCTGTTCTATAACTAAGGTCGCCGATAATGGAGTTAGAAACCTTTTTCAAACGCCAATTTTGTCTCAGTCTCAATAATTCAATGTGGAAGTCAGGTGTAGATCTATTTCTAGCTAATTCATTTTGACAATTTTTTAATCTATCTGCACCCATCATAATCACAGAAGCTGCCCCAGCTAGTGCTTTCTTTCTGGCATATACTTGTATCATAGGTTTCACTTCAGCTGGTTCTTGTGGCACTGGATCTAAAACCATATAATGCTTCTCTTTTGCTATTGCAAGAACATCTGTCAACACGCATACTTCTGTTAATGCATTTCTGGAAATGAAAGGGAATTAGTAAGATCTTCAGCCTTATAAGCTTCTTCTGATAAATACAATATTTATCTGTCTGGTTATAAATATATAAAAGTATAGAACAACTATTCCATTCACCAGTAAATATCCCACAAACATAATACAATCTACAACCTCAATTTATTTCTGACACTGTCCCATGGCCATAAGGAAGACTGAAAGGAAGCAGAATCCTTTGTATCTTCCTCTCCCTTTTCACCACTCTCAGAGTCCTTTTTACTATCCTCTCCATTGGTTTTACTAAAGTCGATTTTTTGTGCGATTTTTGCCAAGTTCTCTGATAATGTGAGAGGTCTGAAAACCAACAACTTATTCTATTAAAATATTTCATTGATGCTAACGTTTATAACCATAAATATATTGTATTGACACTAAGGTTAGATGCAATATGTAAAATAGATTCATTCGTATTCAAATCAATTGACATCTTATTAATTATTTCCATACTAAGAACAGTAATACAAGAAAGTACGTACGCCTGATAAATTTCCTGACCATCGTAAGTGATTTCTTGAATTTGATTCTCGATCGGTGCCTCCACAGAGATGTTCACCGAATACGCCATTGTTGTTTTCCTGTGTCCCGGTTACAGCGCTTTTAAATGAGTTGTAACTAATGGTGAAAATAATTGTTCACCCTATTTTAACAACCCGACAGTTACCAGCCGACATGAGTCCATATATCATGTTTAATGTTATACAATGTATTTTGATCCTTGCTTAACAGAAAATATAAAATAGCTGTATAATTACTTTAATTGTGACGTATTTAATAAATATCTTGAGTTTTTATATCTAAAGAAAATATAATAGAGAAATACGTACAATGCCATCTATGGCAAAAAGTTCGAGCGTTGTGTTGTAGATAGCGTTACAGACCTTTTCTACCGTTGTTTCTATTAGACATCAACAATTATTGTGTAATAGATCTACAATCAGCAGTTAGTGTTTGGAAATATAACTTCTGTGATATGTCGGAAATTTCAATAAATAATATTTAAACTCAGACAATCTTTTTTTTGAAATGAAAGTTAATGTAGTGGACATCTTTGTTTACGACTAAGATCTCAGCAGAGGCAAGAATCTTAACCTTTCGAATTTAACTGAAACATGGCGCGTCAAAGCATTAATGCAGACTCAGAGAAAATGCATAATTTGTTGGGTAACAAAAGTATTGACTTAGATAATTACAGGAAGCTAATCAAATCATACATTGAGTTGGTAAGGTTCAATAATTTATCGATTCGTATAAAAGTTATTGAATTGTTTATTTGAATTTGATTTTTTGGTTGTTTATAGCATTTGTACAGTGCTGCTTTATTTTGGGCAGACAAAGTTGTTTCATTGAGTAATGAAGATCCTAAAGATATATGTACTTTGGCACATTGTATGTATTTAATGAAACAATATCACAGAGCTGCTCATATTATCAGAAGTCGTGGACTGGAGAAGGTAACAATTCATAGTACTTTTCCTAATAGGATTGCAATATTACCAATATATCATTCCATATTATGACCACCTTGTAGACGGATATTATGTGTCACTATTTGACAGTAAGAAGTCTTCTTGAAGCAAAAGAATATAATGAAGCATTGCAAGTTATTAAGGAATCTGAAATATGTACAAATATGACACAATCAGGTATAAGTTATGACCGCACACCTATTTTAGAAGATGCTCCAAAAAATGTGATTAAGTATAACTAATTCTATATAATACTTTTTGAATGAAATTCATAGAAATTTCTAAAATTTAAATGGGACATTTGTATCTCATTTAATAGGTACAAAGTTCTATACTGTATGTGAAAGGACGAGTATACGAAGCTATGGATAATAGGGCAGTTGCAACAGATTGTTATAAAGAAGCTTTACGTCGTGATGTTTATTCCTATCAAGCATTTGAAGCTCTAGTTCAAAATCAAATGCTTTCAGCTTCCGAAGGTATAGAAATGATTAGACTAAGTAATGTAGGAATAAGTACCCTCATAATGTATATTATTTTAGAGAAAGAACTTTTGGAATCCCTTCCATTTAGTGAACAGTGCACAGAATCTGAAACAGAGCTTTTACGTTTGCTATATGAAAGTAAGCTCAAAAAGTACCAAGAACCAAATAAGAAGCAGACACTTGCACCTTGCAGTGTGATGGGAGTTCTTGTCAGTGATAGATTGTTAGGAAACTTAGATATGGAAGTGTCAGAAGCAGAGAGACTGTACTATAATTGTGATTATCAAAAATGTTTCTCACTTACAGAAAGGTATTTCTTGAAAGTAACAAGTGTTTTTACTTATTAAACTGTTCAAATAGGACTTGTAAATTTTACTGTATGTTTTAGAATATTGAAAAAAGATCCCTACCACAATTCATGCCTACCAGTACATGTAGCCTGTTTAGTGGAATTAAAAAAGACAAATGGTGAATAGTATATTGCATTAAAAATTAAACATTTGCAATCAATTGATGTTTATATGATACAATAATGTTTTTAGCTTTATTTTACTTGGCACATAAATTGGTTGACTTGTATCCAGATATGGCCTTAGCATGGTTTGCAGTTGGTTGTTATTATTATAGTATAGGTAAATATTTTGTTCAAATAGCTTCATTTTTCGAATAAGGGTAGTTTTTATAAAAATGTTTACACTATAGGCAAAAGTGATCCAGCAAGAAGATATTTGGCAAAAGCAACAGCATTAGACAGATTATTCGGTCCTGCTTGGTTAGCTTATGGACATTCTTTTGCAGTAGAAAGTGAACATGATCAAGCAATGGCTGCTTATTTTAAAGCTTCACAATTAATGAATGGTTGTCACCTGCCACTTTTATATATTGGACTCGAATGTGGCTTAACAAATAATCTTAAATTGGCTGACAAGTTTTTCCAGCAGGCTCAGGGAATAGCTCCAAACGATCCATTTGTAATACACGAGATGGGAGTCATATCTTTTTACAATTTAGAGTGAGTAATATTACATTCGTTTTCCCATTATCCCTGAAAGGTTATCCTAATTCGTAAAAAAGAAGTTGAAAATTCGCTCTACAACCTGATTAGTGTACTTCCATCCTTCCACGGTTTTGGAAATCTGCCTAATTTATCAAGAGTTGTCGTTTCATCGAATACAGTTACAAAACTGCGGAACGACAGTTTAAGGAAGCTATGAAAAGAATTCAAGGCGGTCTGACGGATGTTATCCTGCCTAGTAAATGGGAAGCTCTTCTGAATAATTTAGGTCACACTTGTAGGAAAATGAAGAAATACGAAGAGGCTTTGGAGTATCACCAACAGGTTACAAAATTCAGATTTACAACTGCACGAAACTTGAATAAAATTTGCAGTGATTCTGTACGAAAATTTTTGCTGTATTATTATAGGCATTAGTACTGAATCCATTGAATCCATCAACGTATTCAGCGATAGGTTTCATTCATGCCCTGACGGGAAATACCCAGGAAGCTGTCGACGCTTTTCACCGAGCACTTGGTCTTAGAAGAGATGATACTTTCATAACAACTATGTTAACTTACGTAATGGAACAACTTATAGAGGAGTCGCCTCCATACCCTGGTATATAATAACTATTATTGGTACATCAATTTGATGGAAATTGTTGTACAATATTTAATTATGATCGTTATTCGACAGACGCATCCGTTGATATTCCAAAATACAGATTTCCAAAAGTTAGGCTTCAAGATACAGAAACTTCAGAACTATTAGATAGTACAAATAATATAACCGAAACAGGTAATCAGGATATCGATAAATTACGGGTAAATTTATTTTCCGAATGGGGAGAGGATTCTGGCAAAGCTGAAGACAACACTCCTGACAAGGTGGAAAGCAATTCACGAGATGTAGTCGTGAATTACTCCAGTGATATTAGTTCAGAAGTTGAGATGTTAGACTCGTCAACGGCACACATAGAGTATAAATAAAATCAACGAATTTTTTATGCTTTTAATTGATTTGTCTATATAATAAATAATAATTTTCCAAGCAATAATTTTGCTTGAAATATATTTCTCTTTCCCTTAGATAATATCCTTGTATTATTGTATAGGAATCCATAAAATTACTGCAGGTCTGTGGTTTACTACATAAATATAATTATATACATTAAATGTTCACTTAACGATTTCTTTAATTAATTACAGTTGATAGTTTCTAACATAACAATTATTACACATATCCCATGTAATCATACATTCTGTAAATTCTTTTATAAAAATGTACCTTCTATAATTATTTCCAGCTTATATTAATAATACATATATATGCGTTGAACAATAATCTATTGAAAGGTTTTTTTCTACAATACATTTTCAATGTCATTCAAATTAAGTTCCATTAATTCTATTTAATTTTCATAAATCGGAAACAATCGTGCCCGCCAACGAACACAGTCATGAAATTTAAATAATTTCGAATAGTTGTCACGGACATACGAAATTCCACAAGGGCGCGTCGCGAACCGCGCCGGCGTTTACCGAAGATGGAACTTGCTGTCGAAAAAGGGAGAGGACGGATCTTCAATTCAGTTCGCCGAGTGGAGCAACGTGGAGAAGAATGGGCGTTTCGTCTCTATCGTTGCTGCATCAACGTTAATATCGAGGCGACTCAAGAGGAAGATTAATTTTTACTTTCCGTAGAACCGACGAATCAATTATAAATGGGCGATTCTGGGAGTTGAGCCGATTTCAAAATCATCCCCCGGCGATTGACTGAGATACCCGGCGGGATCGGAAAACTTTTAATGTAACACGATAATTCGCTGATTTATTCAAAATTCGCGTAACCTGTCCGGAGAACATTCGAACTCTGTGTACACGCCGAGAACGTGGCCTGGGAAGGTCGTCACGTCGAAATTCGCTGGAGAACGTCGTCGATACAGAACAGTTCAAGAAGTCAGTGTGGTTCAATCGAAGATCAACATGCCCATGTTAATGCAATCGGTAAGTTTCAACTTTTATCAAACTTGGACGACATTCACCTCCCATCGGCTATTCCGTTCGATATTCGGTCCTACGATAATTTCTATGCATGCGTTTCGACCGAGTGTCAATTTTCCCGTGGCTGGTGTTTTTCGAGATTCTCGTGCGGTCGATCGGTAACCTACTTTACAATTTCGTTTGCCATGATGATGTTTCGAAACGAGGAAACACCGATGTAAAGTATACATCGAATACGATGGAATGTCCTGCGTCCTCGGTTGTAAACAAACACGAGAATCGTAGGTTTGAGCCGCTACGCGTCCACGTGCAAAACACGTTGCGTTTCGTACACCGATAGACCTGCCCTTTATCTATATATATATATGTATATGTATATATATATATGTACATACGTAGTTACGTGTGTACATATGTATGCGCTGCGCCCTCTGAAATCGCCCTTAACCCATTATCAGCCACTTCGGATAAGGTGAGAAATGGTGATACAGAAATTTCTCAGACTCAAATTCGCCCTTTTCGATCGCAATATTCCACACTGTCGTGTAACAGGAAACTGTACAGTGATACGCGACAACGTACAGTAGGGGAAGAAAGTTGCTTTACACATTACCCTTTATTTCCGATCGATGGTACAATTTTTCATATATATTTCTAACCAATTGAAAGTCATTTGCATTCGTCTATTGCTCTCTCGTGAAACGACATTCTCGCGACGTGGTTCGATTCTGAAAATCATTACGATTCGTATAGAAGCATTTCGCTTTTCCGTTGCACGTTATTATAGTCAATTGCAATACCGAATCGGAAACAATGTGGCATTCGTAACGCAGATAACAGTAACGATAGCGTGCACGTTTCGTTGCTCGGTCACAGTATCGTATTCCCGTAATTACATAACGTCCTTTCAACAAAAAATAATTATAACCTACCCGGTGAAGTAAATCCGTATAACCTACTGCGTAATACCCACTGAATTAAAAATTCCCCGAAAATCTACTGACAATCGTACACACGTGTGTCCACCGAGTACAGTTGAAGTTATTCAAGGACTTCCATAAGAACAATCGATATCGGCGTGTAACCCACGCGTAATTCGATGACTCAAAGGGTTACATCGGTCCCCGAAAACAAACGTATCAATCCTGGCTAAAAATATTTCATTCGACGTATCGTTAGAAAAATCGTTCGACAATCGAGACCTCGATTCCGTCACAAGGGTACACGAGAATTTCAATACTGCAGTGTGTTTCCATTTCCAACGTTCACTTTTATTCAACAATTAAGTAGAGATACAATCATTTAAACGAACAACCTGTGCGACACATTTTCGCGAAGGTTAGCGTGTTCGTCTGGCAAGCCCTCGCCCACTCGAGCCGCTACGCAACGTGGGTGATCACGTGGAATTTCATAAATAATGAATCTCCCAAATATTCGATAACCCTGTATATTCTCGAGATCGTTAGAGAGGGACAGAAGTATATATGTATATATATGTGTGTGTGTGTGTATATATATATGTATATATAGAGAAACAGAGAGAGAAAGAGAACGAGAAGTAACGCACAACCTCGGGACGTTACAATGTGTCGCGTGTCTATATGCTGCGTACATCGGAGACGTCCTTAGCCAGGAGCGCGTTTGAACCCGACAGCAGCGTTGAATTCCACGAAGTTTCGAATTCCAGCTAAGACCCTCGAATTCCTTGATATCTTACCCCGGTCCTGCAAAATTTTTTTTCCGAATTCCACAAACGCGAACTGGGAGTGGCGTCCTTCAGTCTCCTGTTTTCGTTCTTCTGTACCGGAAAGCTCGGCAAAGAGGAATTAGTCTGCTGGAACTGCTCGCAACGATGTGTACGAGGAAATCATCGGTGGTAGGTTCACGGGGGACGTAACATAACCGTGCAGCGTTTCTTCTCGCCGCGATCGGGTCGTGTTTTATCGGTCGCTCGTTACAACGGTCGCGCGATCGTTCGAAGCCGTTGAACTTTTCGAAATTTCCGTTCGCGTTTACCGGAAGCCACGCGTGGAATTCCGTTACCGTGCGACGAACACAGAGAAAGAGAGAGAGAGAAAGAGAGAGAGGCGTGCGTAGTGTTTGATGAAATTCAAACGGCGCCAACGGAAGTCGGCGAGACGCAATCGTGTCCGTTATCGACGAGTATTAAATTACTGTTGTTTTCATTTTTTTTCCTGTTTCTTTCTTAATCGCGCTCGGTATCATAACGGTTCGGCAACCGGTAACTAAACCGTGGATGTTTTATTCGAGTGTTTAGGAATTTCTCGAAATCGAAGGGAGACTCGAGACATCGTTCGGTGGTACGAGAGCCGAGTCGAACAAAGGAGACGTCGTTATTGTTTATTAACGTTCGGACGAACGCGGTTTGGTTCGCAGTTGGATTTATCGTACGATATTGACGGGGTGAAACTACTGAACATTTCCGACCGAAATGAAACCTCTCCTCACGGACTGCAGTTGCCACAGACTCGCGACCAGGACCACGTGCAGCTACAGCAACGGGAGCAACTGCAACAGATGCAACGAGATAGGGACCAGTTGCAGTACCAGCAACGTGACAGGGAGCAACTGCATCGTGACAAGATGCAACAGCAAAGGGATCGCGACCGTGAACGGGAGCAGCTGCATCAGCTTCAATCGATCAGCAACTTGTTACTGGACCTGCCCACGCCGGCCAGCTTCCAAGGATACTCGCATGACACCGGCAAAAGCAACACCGCTGATGGTAAAGCACAAGTTCCCCGTCTCGACTTTGCCCGTGTTTCCCTGTTCTCGTTGATCAACGTTCCGTCTCTTACAAGTTTTCGTGCTCTTAATTATTTCATCGATTAAATAAACTCAGAACAACGCTGACGTGTTACGAACATTCGTATTACAATATTCAAATTCTCTATTTCATTTCTCGCGTTCAAACCGTGAAAAGTGTACCGCAGCTTCGACGATTCGTACTCCGGTCTTCGAGCAGGTCGGTCGGCCATATTGCGACCGGAAGTCGATGCTTCCTGCTGGAAAATATCAATCCCTAGACTCGACGAACCAACGGAAAACAATGGAAAAAACGTGGAGAGTGGTGTTGTATAGAATACGATAATTAATTTCCTCAATGTCGACGGTTACGTTACAATTATTTCGTTGGTATCAGAACCATCATGGCGGACATTGAACACCAGACGATGCGATGCGCTACGAGAACTTGTAAGGCTTTTGTTTTGTTTTTTTCTCGACGGACACCCGATGAACGATTCGAAACGCGCCCCGAACACACCCCTACGTCGCGCGTCGGTTCTCAAAACTAACGAGCGAGCTCGATCGTCATTTGTCAGCCGACGGAGCCGCATCCTTGCCTCTGTCGTTTATCCCCGTGAATTTTCGAAGCAGTGATTTCGATTTTGCGTTCCATCCTAGCGGACATGTCGATTTCGGATCTGTTTGGACTCGGCCTGCCGCGGGGCTCGTTGATGGGCAACCAATCGACGGCCGGATCGCCTGGCTACCGGAATCATCAGTACCAGAACCGCAGCCCAGGATCGTCCCAGCATTATCAGGTAATCCCACGTGTCGGTTCGCGTCTCGCGCGAGCTTCTCAAACGTCTCTTTCGTTTTCATGTAGGTCAGTTGGCTTCGCTACTCCTGGTCACTCATCCCAGGACGCGGCTTCTTTCAGTTGTTCCTTGGACGGTCTCTTTCCTCCTCCAACCCCTTCCCGTGCCGTAATTTCATCTTTAACACTAGATTTACGGGCATTTATTCTACACTTCATTCTACTGTTCTTAGGAAACTAAGCGTTCGTCTATATAATTCGAGAAAATTGTAGCTTCAAAACTGGAGCATTGCAATGCGTATAATTGCGCGAATCGAAATCGACTCAAAGTATTACTAAATAATGCTTAAAAAATTCAATATCCGTCAGATTGACGGGTTCCGTAAATCTAGTGTTAAATTCTCCTTTGTTATCACGACTAGACGGTTGTCCGTGCATCCGCGGTGTTAACAGGTTTACAGACATTTGTACAGTTTATTCTATTGTTCCTGGGGAAGTTGATATTCGTTCATTTAGATTTTGGTAGATGTAGAAATTCAATCAGGATTCATATTCGTAATTGGACCAACGAAAACCGATTGAAACATTTACCAACGTTTCTAAAATTCAATCTGCGTCAAACTGACGCGTTCCGTGAACCCAGTGTTAAACCTCGAGGACTCGCTGTCTTTCCGTCATACGTACACGCGCATATTTACAATTCATGAATCCATCTTCGAGACTGGCACTTAACGAACTATCGCTTAACGAACTATGCATACGCGTCCACGGTTTAATTATAACGGAATCGATACAGCGCGGTCATCGTTATTAGACTGCAGCAGAAATTTCGTTGCCTCGGAGTTCGATGATTGATTGTCGTATTTGAAAGAATTCCTACGGAGAGCCGGGGTGCGTTCGATAACGCTCGGCTATAAATTTCGAAGCGTGTCCGCGGGGATCTCGATCGAAGACGCACCGAAAGACACCGTTAATATTTTCGCAATGGCAGGCAGCGTCACGTGTTAGTGAAAACCCGGACGGTCGAGGCGGAGGCGGTATTATGAAACGTCTGCCTGCTGCCAATGCAATAACCGGAACAATGATTATCCTCATTGGAGCGTCTCCAAGTGCTCCTCGAGGTTCCTTTTCCGGCAGCTGCGGCTAATTTTTTCCACAATAGTCCGTCCGGCTACCTGGTGTATCGATTTTCAATAGATTCGTTACGGCCGGACCCGCCATCAATTTATGATAGCGCATGTAACGATAACGGATCGCGATACGCGGCTGGCTCCTGTCCTCGATAAGGAGCTCTCCCAAAGCTGCTCCTTCGACCGACTCGTACCACTGGACCGCCGCTTTCCCGCATTTCCCTAGCTTACCCCGGAGCAGCGTCGATTCCGCCGGTCGAACCTGACGTTTCCGTGTCACGACCGGGAAGATCTAAAATTACCGTGGAACATCGAAACGTCTCGTCTTCGATTCGCCTCGATTCGCGCGACACGGAAATAAAACGTTCGCCGGTCGTAACGTTTCCGCGACCGGACCTCGGATTTTTCCTCGGATTCTCGTTAACCCGTGCGAACCTTGCACTCGTGTTTTCCATTAAGAACATTATTCGCGATGGATGAAATACCATGCGAAGTCTACGGTTGATTTATCGCATCGATTCGTACGGTCTCGAGTGATTCTCGTAGAATCAAGGACAACACCGCGCGAGACGATTTTTCAGTAGAATTATCGTCGGTGATTCTGCGTCAGTAGCAGGAGGGACGTTGTACGAAAGTCACGGCTTATCGACCAGACGGTTTAATGGACATTTTATCAGGCTCTTCTCGACGCCTTTAACGTTATTACCCTCACCATCCGCTGGATGCATCTGTACATAAAGGACCGGCGGGACATCGAATCGCCGCGTGTTAGAAGCGACGTGTAATGCGTTCGGCAAAATAAATTACGCATAGCGGGCCGCGTTACTGCGACCCGGATTCCAGGATGGCCAAAGAATTTACAAGCCCGAGCCAAACGGCTCTATCGCGGGTCCCCTTTTCGCGTTCCCTCGCGTCTCTCACCCCCTTTCCCGGTCCCCGCTATGGCCTCCGACCTCCCTGAGAAATTGTAATCGCGCCCTGTGTTCTTCCCCGTTATTTTGTAACATTATCTTGGCTGCGGTCCAACCACAGTGTTGCGAGTTTCGCCGAAAGAACACTCGCGAGGGAACGGATCCCTTCTTGTCGAACGAATCGAACCTATGCGCCCGGTAACAATCGAACGGAGCCGCGCCGACTCGAACACTGCTCTTGTAATTGTTCTGCTACCGGAAGTGTTCATGCGATCCCTAGGTTTCGACTGACTTCCCGAATTTTATCGTCGCGTTGCAGATTTCAGTCGTTTCTATTTAATCTGGTTGATGTTAATAGTAGCATAGTACGAGTTTAACGAGTCTTTCAATCGACAGTTGGAGAACAGAGGAGGACGAAGCGTAGAATAGAGGAGTGAAAAATGTGTGGATACTTGATAATAGATTTTCCCTTTGACACAGTGCGAGGATAGGAACAGTATCTACTCAAATTCATCGATGCTGGATATCCCGAGTTCGCCCAGCTCCGTTAATACACCTGGCAGCCCCAGTACCACGGGTAGTCTCTACTCGAACCCGTATACTTACACATCAACGAACAGTAGTAATCAGGCAGCGTCGTCACCGACGAGTCGAGGATCTGTGCAGCACATAGGTTCTCCGTCGTCTCCCATTCATTCTCCCTATTTTGGAAGGCCTATCCGTGGGTCTACACCCTACAGGTATCTTTTTAATAAAGATGTATATTTTATATTAAATATATAATTTATAGATATGATCAGTAAGATATATAATTTATAGATATAATAAGTAAGATATATTTTAATAAAGACTTTAATAGTCTTTGTAATTGTTCGAATAGATGTTGATGTTGTTTCTTTTATTTTCTATTTTAGTGACTGCGGTAGTCCAACATTCGAGTACCCTCATGTGATGGGCTGCAATGGTTCCAGATCAAATTCACCTGCGGATTCGGAAACGAGCGGCGTAAGCAGCATGGATGGTTCTCTGTCCGACATAATGGTAGTTCCTTGTGGTATTAATGCAAGACAATTAATCCTGGGCACACATGGAAACCTTTTTTAAAGGATCAGAATTTTAACAGAAATTTCTAGCATTTCTTATTAGTTGTGGGTATACCAGAATACTAGCAAGGTGTACTTCCAGGATTAAAGATGAACTCCATTCAAATTTTAATGTTTCTTATTAACGGCATCTTCTTATTGACATTTGTTTAATCGTTCGTTTTGAAACTTTTCTAGAATTGCTTGTCATTGAACTCCTCGTCTCACGGATATTACCCGCAATCCATTGGTTCGCTAATGTCGCCGGAAGTAGATTTATGTCCAAACAACAGAGCAGCAGCGTTTCAACGAATGGCAGTGAAAAAGTATTTGTCTTCACCTCATCAGAACGGCACGTCAACGCATCACCATCATCATTCGCATGGACATAATCGCGATCACCATTACGGCACGAATCAGAATTCCGGTTTCCTGAACTCCTTCTTATCGCAAATCTCGCTCGAGCGCGTGGCACGATTCCATCGAAGCGCTGCTGGTATGTAACGTATCGATTCTGGAGTTTTATACGTTTCCTAGCATTTCGGATGCCCAGAAGGGAATGAAGTAAAAAATTTGAATGGAATTTCATTCTTTTTCAACGGCTGTTTTCACTCTCTGAAGTTAGCGACACTAGAAGACAAAAGTGCGCGCGTACCTGTGCCGTATTCTAAAGAAACATTGTTTTAGCTCTGTGCGATCCAACTTGCACTTGGAGCGGTATATTGCCTCAGCGCACTCAAAAACACTCAGGTTATTCATCGAAAGTGTTCCTCGGCGGTGTTCCTTGGGATATTACAGAATCTCTTTTAATCGCAACTTTCAAGCAGTTTGGTCCAATACGCGTAGAATGGCCAGGAAAAGATCAATCCGCCACGCAGCCTAAAGGATATGTATATATTATACTTGAGTCTGAAAAGCAGGTAACCGATCATTCTCTTTTAGATCGTCGACGATCGAATATTCTTTACTTCTAACCAGACACGGTTTTCCGCGCTTGAAGGTGAAGACTCTGTTGCAATGTTGTACACACGATTTTACCAACGGAGGCAGTTGGTATTACAAAATATCCTCTAAACGAATGAAGGCAAAGGAGGTCTGTATTCTCACTGTACATCATGCTTTAGATCAGTGGTAATTCACTGCTCCTCTTATGATTGTAATTGTAATTGTAACGCAGGTACAAGTCATACCTTGGATTCTCGAAGACAGTAATTACGTAAAATCCTCATCACAGAAGCTCGATCCCCATAAAACAGTATTTGTCGGCGCGCTTCACGGCATGCTGACAGCTAGTGGTTTGGCAAAGATCATGGATGATTTATTTCGTGGAGTTATTTACGCAGGTAAAGTGATTATTATAAGTGTAATCCGCAATCCTTATTTTTGTTCAGAGTATCATTTAATCTGAAACGTAATTGCAGGTATCGATACTGACAAACACAAGTATCCAATCGGATCTGGTCGCGTTACATTTAGTACAAAGCATTCGTACATGAAAGCAGTTTCAGCAGCTTTTATTGAGATCAAAACCGCGAGATTTACGAAAAAGGTTGGTACTCTTTCACAGGATAACAAGGGGGAAAAATAGAGCAGAATATTGGAAGCGTTTCTGTATTTTGAACAGGTGCAGGTCGACCCGTATCTTGAAGATTCTATGTGTTCAGAATGTTCCGTGCAACAAGGGCCTTATTTCTGCCGTGAAGTGGTATGATAATATTTTTCTTATATCAATTTGTTTACTGTTAATATATCTAGTTTCCATCGCGAATGGGTCTGTTTAAAGAACGATGATTTTTGGTATTTTAAGATGTGCTTCCGATACTTTTGCCGCATTTGTTGGCAATGGCAGCACTCGATGGAATCAATGTGGCATCACAAGCCATTGATGCGTAACTCAAAGACCAATCATGTGGTCGGATTGTCTCCGAACATGAACTCCTCCGGATCCCGTGGACTGAGCAACCCCACGATTTAAGTATTAATTACCAAGCTTCTCGTATGCGATATCATACTCACACTCTCTCTTTTTTTTGACTATTTGCTTCCGCGCGGACGTCGCGCTAGCTGACTTTACTGACAGGGTGCAAACTTAGTTTTTATCGCAGGGCTGCGGGCAGCTGGTTTGACGATATGGAACATAAAAATACCGTATATACCAGCTGATCGGCAAAAACGCAAACGATTTGTTTATTATCGTTATTATCATACACGTCCGCGGTACAAAGACTAATTGAGATGATTAACAAAGAAAAATCATGTTTTCATGAAGAGTTCCTATTACAAAACGCGGTTCTATTACCACGTTCAACTAAAATGATACTTTTATTTAGTATATTTACTTAGGGACTGGTTCTCTTGTTGATCGTTTTATTGCGAAAAATATAAAATCGTGCCATCGAGCAACAGGACGAACTTGGGCACATTGTGTGCAGTAGTAGCAGTCATGCGCGTAACGAGTGTGCGTTTACATTGAATTCTCACATGGGCTCAATTGTGGCTTTTATAGTGACAATAATTTTTATGCGATACAAACTTAGTAAGCCACTCGACTGCTATAAATGAAACACCGAGAAAGGACAACAAGTGTGCTGTTATAGTTCGTGGTGGTGTTCAGAAAATGAATTCGTAAAATACAACGCGCCGCTATAATAAACCATCGGCGGAAATGTTACGCTTAATCGTAAATTATACGAGGATATTAGATTATTGTAATGTTCGAGGCAGCAGGAGGATTTAAATCATTCGATTTCAATTATTTTTTCGCGGTGAACGTGTTTCATTTCGTATAACAGGTGTGATGACTTTCTATCTAACCAACTACTTGTCCCCCTTAAGCCGTTATTCTATTCCGACGTTTGTCGGCAATACTGCCTATCGTTGTAGTTTTATGTTAGATTGTACAATGTAAGAGTATTGCCAAAAGAAGTGGCCACTGTAATCATAATTTATATTCTTAATCAAAAGCGGGAAGCGTCGCAAGCTTTCGTTTACAGGGACTGTTTAACTGCTGACGAAACGGAGTAGTACATGGTCTACGATTCTGGAACGGATTGTAGTAAATTGATTCTGTTTTTATTTTTTGTTACGATATTAAGTTATGTATTTTCTTTCAATAAGATTTCCGTGGTATTCTCATCGCGTTTCTGATGTTTTGATATCATTTTGTTGAGTGAATTAAAAGTCATATTTTTGCATATAGACTTACATTGTCGTTCCTCCCTTTTTTCTGTTTCATCATTCTGCTGTTCCTTTGTGTTATAGAGAATATTACTTCCAACCAACCTTTCTCTACACCTAATTCCCTCGCCTTACAAATGTGTGCTCGCAGAAACTATCTGAACTGTCTTTGCATCATGAAAATTCGATAGCTGTGTCTTGATATCACTGATTTATTTTGGAACTATATTATTTCATCTTTGCCCTGTTGTTCTCTTTGTATTCTTTGCGGATTAACCAAATCGTATAGTATTTCATTTCCTAAGCTCGGTGCTAAGTTTAATTCTTACTCTCAGTAATAATCCATTACAAGTATTACAATATGGCTTCCCTGTTTTATCATAATCGGATAGATATAGATTATAAGTTATTACTGGTAAATGTTCCAAGAAGAAATTGTTATATAGGATTAAGATTTATGATTGAGAATGCATATAATCAACTGCAGATTACTCTGCTACTACTGGTCTTATCAAATTACAAAAGACAGAGAAGAACTTATCATATTTCAGAGACATTAAAATTTAGCTTGATTCGAGAAAGTGGAACAAACAAATAATATATCGCGTTACATCAAATGCAATGAACAAGTAATACGGTTATTATATATATAAGAAAATACTAACATGAAGTGCTTTAAACCAACACACACATATATATATATAAACATACAATATATATATATATATATATATATATTCTATGAAGGCTTAAAGTGTACTATCCATAATGTTTTTAGTCAACGAAAAAAGAAGTCGGTTTGCTATATGCCTGAGAATGATTCTAGATAGAACGACAAAGTCTTAGACTAAAAATTTAAATGAATCAACGGCGGATAATGAATCGAATGAAATTTTAAAAATGCTCTTTTATCGGAAATATCTTGTTTACAAACTTTTAATGAGTCGTGCCTTTTAATGTAATCTCCATAGATTTTATTCCAATGTGGAAAACACAAATTATTTTTAAAGTCATTGATAAACCATGCGATACAGGGTGATCTACTATTAAAGTGAAACAAGACTGCTACTGGGTACGCATAACGTCAAGCTTTCTTAAAACTTTTAAGAGATTTAACCGATCGCGAGGCAATGATCACATCGCCGCCATAGGTAGCAAACTATTTTTTTTATGTTCATACGGAAGTGCCTCCTATTCTTTCACATTTTATTGATAATAAAACCTAAGACTATAATTTACAAATAATAACACTTGATGAACAAAGACATATATACGTAATAATTCGAATACTAGTAAATGTATACCTAATTACACTCATTAGCGTGAGATCGAATAAGCTTGATCTTCGGTATCAATAATTTATATTGCTTTAGCTTCCCTCCTATTACATATATCCTTGTTGAAGCATACTTTGTAACACAAGACTAGTACATGAAAAATAATAAATTGTTCTTTATTATGTTAACAAGGTTGTATTGCTTTGTAACATATAAAATTATTCTTTACAGCGCATGTAAAAGCTGTACTATGAAGAACAAATCTGTATCCGTATTTTACAATTTATTTTTCATTTCATAATTGCTGTACAACACTTTCAGTGCAGAAAGATTGTCATAGAAACGAAAGGTATATGTACAATACTAACAGAAACTGCTTTTAGTTTATGGCAGTCTTTTTTCAGTATTCTCGTATTACTTCTTCCGTTCCGCTTGTTTGTTTAGCGCTTGATACAAGCCAATGAAGGAGGACAAAGTTCCAAGTGCTCCAACTTGCCAAACTTTTAATTGACCTCCCCAAAGCACACCGGGTGGTAAATAATTTACAGCATAACTGATGTCTAGTATCAATCGAAAACTGGTCAACAGTTCATTCCATGTTTGTTTGTTAGCAGATTTTAGGGCGAATCTGTGAAGTTATTAATTAAATTACAAAGTCTTATTAATAATAAGAGTATTTTTCATTGTATCCGCTTTACATTTACCTTGCATCACGATTGATTTCAGAAAGATGTATTTTATAGTTAGTCAGATTTATTAATTTTCTTGTAGATCTAAAAAAAAGTTAGTTAATATTTTTTACAGTCTATGGTATCTACATTTTGAACATACTTTATCAGTGATAAATGCAAAGAAATTATCCAAAACCATGTTGATGCGCTATCCCATTTTTCAATATTAATGTTAATTAGTTCATGGTCAGCTGCCCAAGAAATGTGTTCCACAGGACAAAATATGATGTCCACTGCAATTTGTAATAGCTCTGCATATCTCAATATCCAATCTGGCTCCTATTACATATGAAATTTATATGCCTCTAGAAAAACAGTTTCAGTCTGTACATATTATTAATAATGGGAAAATGAATCGTGCAACAGAAACAATTGATTTTCTTGTTTGACTTTATACTTAGTGTATACTTTCTATACCATTTTTCCCCAGCCGTAGCTCAGAGCATAATTAAGTGTTGGTATATCGTCGAGTAATCTTAATATCACTCTGCAACCACTTAGTTGGCTGCTAAGGACTTTACATTTCTTTTCTGTTTCCTTTGAAGATGCCCCTAATGTAGCAAATTTTGCCATGTAGGAAAATGTCCTTAAAAATTTATCTCTGCCTTGATAGGTGTCTAAGTATTCGGATATCAATGCAATATCCATTTTAAAGGTTACTATTCACCTACAATGATAAAAAAATAAAATTTAATAGAACATTCTAAAGGATATAATTGATTTGTATTCAGTTTATCCACAACATTAAATTTATGATAATTGTTAAATGTAAGAAATAACATTTCCTTAACATTACAACTACTCACCAAAACTGCAAGTAAGCAAATTGTTAACGTAATTACATGGACATGTGTGGTGTCCTATCTAGCATGTATTGTTTAAAGATAAATACGTATTGGAACACAACAGGAATAGGCTAAGTAGCGTTGTCCTCAAAAACATATATTCGATATAAAAAGAATTAGCTTATTAATACAGAAATAAATAAATAAATAAATAAAATGTTGAACCTTCTGTGTAAATAACTTAAAATTTATTTTACAACGCTTAGGTTTTACAGGAATATTAAAACATAAATAAAACTACTCTTATGCTTTCCCATACACTTTATTGGTTATACATAGAGTAAATTCCACTAATACAGATTAATAAGGACATTATTTATTTGTGTATAAAAAATTAACATTACGAATGAGATTTACAATATCTTTACAACAAATTTCGTATAATAAAAATTAACTAGAAAGACATATTGCACCATCTGCAAAAAAATGTCCAAATTCTACAAATCCTATGGTTCTGAAAGTTATTAGTAGATGACGTTATAGTTCATTGCGAAAACGTGGAAAACGCAACGAGTATGAATCAGCATTGCACATAATTGACAATATTTTTATTCATACATATCTTTGCTTCTATCGTACCGATATTATTTAATATTAATTTTCATTGTATTAACCAATTAATATTCAATTTTTTAAACTGACAAACTCATAAATATATGGATGCGCCATTCAGTGTTAAAATATGGTACTGATTAGCGAGTAGCTTGGACACTCTTCCGCTAGATAGCGTCACAGTCTCGTTCACCCAAAAAAAAGATACTATGGACAGTTTTCAATGATTCGTGTTGTTGCTGGCACCACGTGTAGTGCCACTTGTCGTAAATCGATTTCAGTAAGTTTATTTAAACCTTCGCAATCGCCACAGGCAGTTGCGTGAATTTCTCTGAAAAGAAACGTTCCCGGTCTCCGTGCGTGCATTCGAATCGAGTATCGTCGGCAATAAAACAACCGTTGCATACCATCTAAAATTAACTCGGCGTTCGTTATCACGGTTATGAATGAAGATTATCTATTCCCATATTTTATTCATACGCAAGAAACCTCTAATATGTAATCAATTTTATGAGTTTCTGTATCTCATTGGTGGTTCCCCTTCTGTATAATCGGCACGTTCACGGCGTAGGGTACGGAAGTGGTGGGGTGGCTACCTATCTCCTGAAAGCGTCGTATTCGTCCACTGTTGTATGTCGCTTTAGAGCAACGTGATCAGTGGTTCGTGGACGTGATGACGTCAGACTTGGAGGCACAAGCCGTGAGCGCGTTTAAAGCAGCCGAGTAGGGCGTGAAAGTGTGTGATTCGTGCCGCTCGTGTTCCCTCCGTGTGTTCTCTTAACCAAAAATTCTCATCTCTAGGAATATGTGCAAATAGCAGAGCGTTGTGCCCTCCGTGCCGTATACGGGACAATTATGTTCGGTGCTGTTCCAACGTGATTGATAGTGAAAAGGGATACCATGTTCCGCTGCATTCCGATTTTTAAAGGGTGTAACAGGCAGGTGGAATACATTGACAAGCGTCACTGTGCATTGTCGAGCGTCCCCGATGATATTTTACGATACTCGAGAAGCTTAGAGGAGCTTCTGTTGGACGCGAATCACATCCGTGATCTACCTAAGGTAGGCAAATACCGCTACATGCCAACTTTCCGCCTTACAACCGTATCTCTTCTTCTTTCTTTCGCTTCCTCCTTCCCCTCGCCATTCTTCCCTCTCTTTCTTTCACTCCCCCGTTCTTTCTCGCTCTTCCTCTTTCTATTGTGTTCATGACGTATCATTCCATCGGCTATAATGCGACGACCAAGTACGCGCACGGCATATTCGATAGGGTTGCTAACACCGTGAATCGTGTCTCCTCTTATTAACCCTCGAAACGCGAACCTTTTCGACGACTGCACAAGCGAGCCTGTGTCTAAGGTCCGTCGAATCCCTTGCTCATCAATTTTTCTCGACACATTCTGGAACGTGTTTCCCGGAGACGCGTCGTTCTCGTTTTAGACTTCACACAAACAACTGCCAAACTAATCCATTAACGACCAAACTGTTTCCTGTAAACTATTTCACGCCCGCCTTACAAATTGTACCACGTTGTTTACGGCCACCAAGAAATGTCCGTATGAAACTGTCATCGCACCCATTAATACCTAGTGTTCTGTTTTGATGACTATAGTACGCAAGTTTGTACACTCGTAGCGTCTCCTAACCTACAAAACCTAATAAAACGGCCCTCTTAAAGCGTTTTACGCCAGACATATGTATATATAAGTGAACATCATAATTCCCTTCCTACAAGAAATTCAATTCCCTCGAGTTTCCTTTTTTTTCTTACAAATGAATTTTTCATACTGACATTTCATGGAATTCAATATAAAAAAAATATCTGAAGCTGGTACCCCCATTGAATTAGGGTAGATTAACGAGCGAAGGTGAGGGGTTGGGTCGAGATAGTCGAATGGTATGTTTAGAATTTTTATTATTTCTGTTCACAGAACTTTTTCCGTCTACAAAGGCTGCGAAAGCTTGGCTTGAGCGACAATGAGATCCACCGTTTGCCGCCGGATATCCAGAACTTCGAGAACCTGGTGGAGCTGGACGTGTCCAGAAATGGTGAGTGCACGGTTTTTATTATTCCGTTTGACCGCGCTCGCCCGCGGTTTTCGTGGTCACCGACCGCAACAGAACCAGACGTAACGTTCCCATCACCTGGATGTTTTGTTAGACAAGGAACGTTTCGTACCTCTCGTCCTCGACTTCCGGTTATCGGTGTTCCTTTTTCGGGCACAGACCCGACGGCTCCGGCGCACGGACTTCGCAGCTAATCCGCCTTCGGAATTCGATGTCACTGGTCGTTGATTCGGTTGACGATATTCCGTGGAATATTCATCGCCGATCAACCAACGTCGCTTTGTAAATAATTAGCCCTTTGCACTTGGAAGACCACACTCGATCATTTCATTTGACGTAAAACTAAAATCTGACATTCAACCCCTTGGCGTACTATTCACTTCTACTAAGCTCGTGTAACATTTTACTGTCAATAATTTGGAAAATGCAAAAGTTTTTCACTAGAAATATGCAACACTCTCTGATAGGATACAGACGATCTTTGAAACTAATTAATGAGAAAACATGTATGAATTAAGAAGGAAAGTTATTTTATTTCAATAGTCCATATATTGATGCATTATACAAAGCTTAATATTATATATAAGACTATAATTTTGCTGTATCAAATCAAGTGGTGACTGAGAGTCACCTCTCGAGTGCAAAGGGTTAAATTAGTCTAGTCTTAATTAGACTTGATAGCTTTGTTCCTCAATGGACTTGATTCCCTTCGAGTTAGTTTGAATATCGTCTTCGCATGAAAAGATATTGAGCGTTCCTAGTGAGAAATTTCCAAGTGCAAAGGGTTAGAATATAAATCGGCGTTACGCACTGTCAAGGGGATCCCCTAGTCAACGGTTGTCCACGGCCTCGATCGCGAGGAGCACGTGCACGCGTTTCGTAGACGATGTCAATGAGAAAGCTCGAGCGTAATAACGCACGTACAAAAGGCGTCGGGATAAAGAACAGGCCCGAGTTAAACGAGGCAGACCATTAACGGGAGAACCTTAGCCTGGTCATTCGGCTCTGATATACCGAGGACAGTCAGGCCAGCGTCAAGTATTAATAAAAAGACGTGCGCCTTCTTGTGGCCACGTTACCGTTAACGCTTTACCTTCTTTTTTAACGTGCCGTCGGCTGCAGCGAGCAGCATATCAACCACGATGATCTAATAGGTAAACGGTATTTACCTGTTATCCTGGTGACGAGGTTCTTCAGCGTGAATCCTCTTGAACGTTCACGTGCTCGTCGATTACCGTATTTAGCACTAGACCTACCAGGTGGGTCGAAATGACCAATCCCTAATTTCTGTTACAATCGTTACAAAAGCACAGACACTTTAACCCTTTGCGCTCGAGGCCTCCAGATGACTCGATACAACGAAATTATGAACTTTCATTAATGTATTCATCATTAATGTATACTCAATACCTGACATATATAGCTCCCTGATTTATGCATGATTTCTTGATAGATTAATCTGAGAAAATCTTGTCTATCTGATTGGAGAGTATTGAATATTTCAAGTGAACAGTTTCCGAGTGCAAAGCGTTAAATTATTAAAGATGATTTAGTAATACCTACACTGAAATATAAACCAACTGAGACCTTAATAAACTCAGGCGTTTATTATTTATAAAGAAATTCTCAAGAGACGGTTTAAAGCTCGGTTCCAGTGTCGAGTAACGGGATTCCAGAGTTCCTTGACAAATCTGTAATAGAGAATTCATTTGAGTCGGTTTTTCCCTCGATTATTCGTGGTTTATAGATTGTTGTGACAGTTTCTAACGACGATGCTGAAGGCCCTCCACCCTGTCGCATCGGAAGACACATTGAAACGCGTTCTTACCACCGCATCGACGTTGTCCCCGCGAGGGAAGCCTTTTCCTTTCTCGCCGCGCTCGTTGGATTTACTTACCGTTCCACTTGGCCGTTTTTATGTTTACCTTGTGCTCGTCCCTCGCCACCCGCGTGCGCGTATACACACGGAACTTTGTTACTTCGCATGCAGCACGGGCTAGGAAGAAGGAATGCAACCATAGCCACGGATGCCCCGTCCTGCCATGAGACTCACTCGCCTCGTCTATCCCCCCTCCTCTTCCTCCTCTATGGAATGCCTCTTACCGCAAAATACCCAGCAACACTCGTAACTAATGTAAGATGCGCCTCACTGAACGTCTTTTTACCGAACGCGACCGTTCGACGTCTCATTTTCCGTGTGCCGTGAAGCCTCGATACAGCAGAGGTTACCTCTACAAAAAAATGAGAGACTATATTAACCCTTTGCACTCTAGAGGTGACTCTCAGTCATCAGATGACTTGATGGAAATTATAAACCTTGGTATTTACCATTAATCTTTGTACACTGCACTTTGTTCCCTAATTCTTGCATGATTTCTTGATAAATTCATCTTAAAGAGCCACCATTTGATTAGATGTATATAATTACATAGTGTTGTATGTAATATTAACACGTTGAATGCTATGGGGTCACCGGTGACCCCAACCAAATCGAATTACTATAGTTCATTTGCATCTTATTGGAAAGTGTCGAATATTTTTAGTGAAAAGCTTCCAAGTGTGATGTTAATCCTTCGTGATCCTTAATAAAAAACAAAACATTCTTAAGTACATTGTACAGTTGAGCATCTCGTTGAAGAAAGTAACTAGGGTAGTAGAATTGTCCTTGTCATTCCCTAGGATGAACCGTTGCGTTTCATATTACTTAACCTATTAAACGAGCGACTTCTCGTTCATAGACGAACACGTAGACCTGCGCACGGTACACGGACGGTATATAAAACCGATCTGCCCGACACAGATCTCGAGTTTGCGTAATAGGATAAGAAGACGAAAAGTTACTAGAAAAGGCAACGGAACGGAAATAATGAATTAGGCGTTTTATCCGAGTTAACAGGTTAACAGAAAAGAATGCGCGCGTCCCGTTCCGTTCGGGCGTGTCGTCGTGAAAGGTGCGACGAAAATACGAGCTATAAATAATTCCCGCACGTAATTACCGCTTCCTGATGCTGCGCCGCTCGTTATCAGTAAACGCTCCGCTCGCATTCTTTCTCCAGCACGGCCGTGCGACACATGTTCCAGCCGAGTAATTGGGCCCGGAACGCACGGAACACACGCGTTGCGTGCACTGTTTCGTACCTAGCTTTTATCTACCATCGTGCGAAATAAAAAGGAATTTTCCCTCCTCCGTTGACCGAACCGCGAGGACGCGTCCCGCCCGGCGCCAGTGCCTGCTAGCTGTCCGCGAAAAATTCCCTATCCCGACCGGCGGAAATTCTCACGGCGATCGGTTTTCATTTCGCCGATATTCCTCCGCAGGAAATTTCGCGTTCGTTCTCGTCGCTTGGCTCTCTCGACGGACTTAATGAAAAGTAAATCGAGTGAACTTTGGAAACTAATTTTCCACTTGCCGTTGTGCACGCGTTGGCGTAAACAATTGACAAACGATCGCGGGAATGTTTAACGGCGGGAATCGCCAATAGCCGGCGCTGCCAACCGAAATGGCCGTAGAAGAAAAACGATTTTTTTCTCTCTCGGACAATGCCGAAGTGTATAGCGAGCGGTGGTGTATTGTGCGTGCTGGAAATGAATTCTTTTGTTTGCAATGAAGTCGAGAGCAGGCGTTCCAGCCGGCTAAAGCGGTCCCCAGCATTTTTCCGGCCCTAGACTTTTTGGAAACGGATCGTTGGTACTTTTCTATGTTTTGGCGGTTAACCTCTTAAGGCCGGTAAGACTTTGACGCCAGGTATTAACCCTTTGCTCGAAAGTTTTTCATTGGAAATATTCTTTGAAACTAATTTAACGATATTTACTTAAATATTTCTAATAGTAATACAAAGTTTCATTTAGAATACTGAATATACTTCATAGTTCTGAGTCACCTCTCGAGTGCAAAGGGTTAATACATCGTCTTGTTAATTATTGAATTTTTTTAACGAAAACTGGCGAATAAATCAAGCGACTAATTAACGTAAGGTCTCGTACACACAAGCGTGAACATTCTGCGCCGCAACTTCAATGTTACAAGGTATACGATAAAGTTGTCAGACTTATCGAATATATTTTGACTGTCTATTCAGTGGTTGATATTGTTAATTTCATATTACATAAATATTCTAGTAACCACGAAAAGAATTCGGTCTGCGAAAGGCTAAATCGGATTGCAGGATTTCTTTCACGGCGCAAGAAACTCAACTCGAAACCCGGCGGATTCCCGTTTAAGAATTCGAAGGATGAAAAATTAATTGGCAAGCTTCATTAGAGACCTCGAAAGAATGAGTTCCCGTTCCACCTGGCAATTTCAATGCTCCACAAGAATCGAGGGGGACCGCGAATGAGAAATTTATGGATACCCGAACGAAAAATTCCGCGGACCCTCGGAGATTACAGATCGTAATTCTATTTATGGCGGAATGAGTAATGAACGAATTGTAATTACATACTTAATATTCATGCGAGGGATTAAGAGGAATTCTAAATAGCCGACGCTTAGTTTTTCTTTTACCGAACAAAAAGACGTTGAATCGTTCTGCGACCAGGAATCTCAATCGTCCCTGTTCACCGAGAATTTCAGAATTAACTTCCTAATTGCTGCATTCTTGGGGCGTGATCCGCCATTTTCTGAAAATTCCGGCGTTCGCTGGAAGACCACGGCGATCGGGGGGAGAGATCGACGCAGTATTGAAATTTATAGGAGGTTAACGATAGCGAAGCTTCCCGTATGACTCGGTTCAATATTTGAATGTCCCATTGTGCAAGCTCGTGTATACAGAGTATCGTTTCGCCCATTTATGACGGCCATAGAAATGTTCGATAATCCTCAGGGTCTCAGGATAAAGGAGGGAAACGTTTATCGGGGTGTTACGAGCACACACGTACACGTGCACAAGCGATAAGGGGGAAATCGATTGCCGACAAAATTTTCGTTGGCGAATATCGACCGGTGTCGCTCAATTGTTTCCGAGTGACCATCATTCTGACACTGATAACAGGACCATTTCATCGATAACATCTTCGCCCCTTGTATCGGCCATTAACGGCCATCAAACAACCCCTACGACGTTTTTCTTGTGTACAGGTGTCATCGTACGTCTCATAGAGGATCGGAGGAAAATTTTCTTAAAGAATAATTCACGAAAAGGAAGGAGAGAAATAATTCCACAGTCCGCGCACTTTTAATGAGATTAAACACCGGAATTAACCCTTTGCACTCCGAAGTTTTTCACTAGAAATATTTCAACATTTTCTGACGAGGTGAAGACGATATTTTGTAAGACCAACTCGACGAGAAATTCACGTGAATTGACGGACAAAGCTATTTTACGTCACACGTATAATATTAAATATCAAACTTTATAGCCTCACTGTAGGAAATTAAGTGGTGACCTCCCGAGTGCAAAGGGTTAAAGACGTTCAGTGTCACGTGTACCGTACATGCTACGAATTTCTGTAAGAAAATATTTTTAAGGGACACTGATGGTGGTATGTGTTACAAAACAGCGAGATGAAAGAATCGTATCACAATATATGAGTTAATATTTTATTGAAAAAATCAATACAGTTCATAAGCAGGATATAACTGAAATTTCCGTGGCACGGAACGTGTTAAGGACAAACGTCGGCTATTGATGACATCCAGTCTTTCTACAGAATAGAAAGCTGTAAACGATTCAATTATTCAAACGATGAAAAATCGATACGTAAGTTCTTCTTTTTTAATATTTAACAGTTAGATTATTATTTAGCTTCTGTATTGCGAGAAGCTTATATACTGTGCATATCGTTTCAAAAGGATTTCAGTGGAAGCAACGCGTCGGTCGTATTTTTAGCAAATAAGTTGCTAGTTCCGTTTCAATGTTTCTCAGCGTTACAATATTTATAGGTAGCAATGCACAGTGCTCGGCAAGGTATATTCGTAAACAAAATATCAACCGAGAAGAACTTTTCCTCCGCAGATATCTCACAGGATCTCTTTCCATTCCTCCGACCGATCGATGCTCCTCGAAACTCGGAAGTTGTCGCCTCTATTGATCTAAGAACAATAAAGGAACACCGCCCGAACAGACAATTCTAGCAGTTTCCTTGTTCGCGGGAAACTAGGCGCGGTCTTTATCAAACGTTATTACCGTCGCCTTTTCGAGGACGATCTTTCGTCACAATGAACGCCTCATTGGATCCAGGGTCTATAGAGATCGTCCGATTCGCCAATGTCGAAGTTGTTGATTCGATGTTGAAAAGGTAATCACTTCTGTGTCGCCCGCGGTGATCACTTTTGGTACGGTGGAAAGTAGCCTCATTGTGCGATAGAAATAAAATAAATAACGGATACATAGAAGTTACAGTATCAATATTATTTAGCAGTATTTAACCCCTTGCATTCGAAAGTTTTTCGATGAAAATATTCAACACTTTTTAACAAGATATAGGTGATATTGTTTGAAACTAACTTAACGATAATTCACAGATAAATTAAGCAACAAAATATTCATCAAATATTGGAATATGAAATATTCAACTTTAGTTTTGTTGTATAGAATCAAGTGGCGACTGAGAGTCACCTCTCGAGTGCAAAGGGTTAATAATCCAATAATAGTATCTAACAACTCGGTAACAGCATTGAATAATAATTCAAGGTAGATTCAATCAAATTCTCAGAAAAATCATTGCTTCGCTATTACAGTTTGTCTCAGGAGTTCGTTGCAAATTGTCGCTATTTTCAAACGTTTCCCTTTGTCCATTCGCCACAGAAAAACCGCGTAAAGGATGTCCGGAAAAACGAGTTCCTGTCCGCGATTCCTTCGCGAAGGATTCGGTTCCGACGTAGCCGCGGACGTACGACGACTTGTCACGACACCGGCCGTTTCCTGGTTCCAGTTAGTTTATCGTACCGGTACTCGGCCAGCTCTAATGACACCCGTGATCACGGTGTACCGTAATACGCTTATTAAAAGTATCCGCGTGAACCGCCGCCGTGAATTCGCTTTTTGTCCGGCGCACAGATAAACAGATAAAGAACACTGCGATCCTCTCAGGCCGATCCAAGAAGTGATCTATAATTTTCAGTGATTCACCGCGATCAGAAGTAATAATCGGAATCGGCCGGTATCTTATCCTCGACCTTAATATCAAAAGCCTCAATGGTTACGATTATTTTCCCTCGTATCGGCGACTCTTTAACGCTGCAACTACCAGAACGACTTTTGCCATTATTGGAAAAGCATGGGCTCTTTGAGAAACTTTGAATATTTTAGTTTAACCTTTGTCACCGCTGCGGCGAGATTGTAAGATGAATTGATAATTCAGTTCTCGATGAAACAACTTTAAAGTGCTTACGTTTTTAAAGTGACAAAGTAGCTCATAGTAAAAATGATTCATTGAAAGCTCTTATTAAAAATTGCTCCCAGTGCGAAACAGTTGAACAGATTATAATTTTCATAGTTTACAAGCAGTCCGATATTGCGCATGGAACTTTACAATTCGCTGCATGGGATCGGATGACAATTAAGACTCTCTTCTCGAGGGCTAAGGGCTAAGCAGTTCGACTGCTACTTCCAGTTTTAATCCGAGCTCCGAATAATCTCCGCCGCCGTGTCGCGGCGGTGTAAGCCAAGATTTTATCATCTTTTAAGTAACATCGTGTCTTATCTCACCCCGACGCGTCGAGTGGCAAACCAGCACCCATAAGAATCCCGTGCAATCGAAACCCCTTTCTTCTTCGATGAAAGAAGGGACGCGCAAGCGAATCTCCGAAGAAGTTGTTCTTAAAGTCTTCTTCACACGTTTCGCCTGTGTACAACATCAAAGACGTACTTCTAAAATCGTCTCGTTAGATAGAAAGAAGTGCCGCATACTTGAAAATTCATTCTTCCCCTGATAATTCGAATAATTTGAAACGAAGAACGTCAATTACAGCGCCGACGCGTTAAGTAGTCAGCTCCGGACAAATTGTATTTTCTGCTGTATCGCAGGTTCGCGATTATTTTCTGCCTCTACGAAAAGAAATCGTGTCACCCGTGTATGTAGGTGAAGCGGCGGTCGATCTGAAAGGTACAATGGATTCTCGGATGGAAAGAAAATCGAGGAACGCGGACGGGAAAGAGATTCCCCGGCCGACGTCGCGCTCAAAGCGAATTAAAAAAGATAACGACGGCCGTTCCGGCGGAAAAGTTTGAATGAAAATGAAATTGTGCTCGGGGTACGTAATAGCGATAGCCGCCCGGCTGCCGGACGGCGTTCAAGCGCGCATAAATTAGTCGCGAACAGAAAATCGCTGCGAGATGGCAGAATAATGATCGCCTCTCGGGTCCCAGCCGCTTCAGCCGCGTAAATTGGATCGAAAATGCGATTGTACTCGAAGAACCGCGGATCAAGATAGCATCGCCGCGGTTTCCCTTTCCGTCTTTCACTCCGCCACTCTTTCTCTTTCCCGTTTTATTTCCTTTTTCAAGCAACGTAAATTCGACGCGCAGCCTCGTTCGAGCGGACTGATCGATCCGCGTTAACGCGGCCACCGTGAAATGAAATTTCATGTCGGATAGCTGTGCTTAATTGCCGCTTAATGGACGGGTTGCTTTTCAATTTTCATGTGTATCACATTGAACAATTTGCCGGCGCTGTAACGTTAATGCGCCGAGGCTTCATCAAGCTCGCTCGCTCGTTCGCTCGCGTTATCGCGCGGGCCGATTCCAAAGGAGCTCGCGATAAAGTCGGAATGCATTTCGATCGGCTCGTAATCTCGGGGGAATTCAGGTTGAATTCGTGTTGCGCGAAATTAGTAGATATTCTGGTAGCGCCTGGTATTAACACTTTGCCGTGTAACCTGGTTGAAACTCGTATGTAGTCGACACAGTTTTCTTAATTGAGGGGAAACCGGCGTGTTACGATTCTACGTAGTAATAGCGGTACTATCTTCCTTGTATCTCGTGTATCCAACGAAATTCGGCTCGTTCGATGCGTCATCAAGGAAACGAATGTTTCAGTCTATGTAAAACGAGGCGTCAGCCGATCTCGGATGACGTGGCAATCGAAGCGTTAAACACGCGTTTAATTCCCGTTTAAAGAATTCATTTCCTTGAACTGTGGAGTTTACGTTTTACAAGCGTCGCGTTAGGTTTGACGCAAAGAAACGAGGCGACGAGATCGCCGCTTCGATGCAGCGAAATTAGAAAACTCGATGCTCGGAGCATTCGAGTAATTTGTTGATAATTTTTCTTTATATTACGCCGACGAGGCAACGCGAACGGCCGGTTGATTGAACATTCTTTCTCGCGGAAGCGACGGCACGTTCGGATTGCCGCGTGACGGCACGGGTGAACGATAAATTTCGTTCGCACGCGACGACAGTGATGAACGCGTGCCCCCGCGTCTCGCTCGTCGAAGCGAACCTATTAATCGCGACGGGCGAAAGTTTTCCCTAATTCGAGTCGAAAGGCGTAAGAGCGTAATATATCTGTATCGCGGGCGTAGATCAAGGATCCATTAAACGTCTCGCCCTGATCCGATCTGCGTAATAAAGGGTTGGAAAGTGCCAGCCGTGAATCTTGGATGAAACATCGGGGAGGCTTCTTACTCCCCTAGAGTTTGAAACTTCTGCGGAACGTCTCGGAAGTTCGTTGCATCATTATCTTTGTAACACATGCTCCCCTGCGCAGGAGATATTATCCTGTTTGTTGAATAAATGATGGTAATGGAGTAAAGGGGTGCGGAGAGATTAACGATGCTCGGTTACGTCCATTCATGATCGCGTTGGGCGTTGCAGCTAATGAATTTGTAGCTTCAATTTTGAATTTCAGCATTCTGCTTTTTCTACCTAGTTACTTATCCATCTATTTATGTATCTATCTTCTGTTAACCCTTTACACCTCATAGGCGCCTTAATCGATTTGCTACAGCAGATATGTGAAATATTAGAATAAAAGCCTCTATGATTTACATACGATTTCTCGTGAAATTTGAAGAAATCTTAATTATATTTCATCGGAAAGTCTTGGGTATTTCTAGTAGAAAACTCTCGTGCAAAGGGCGGATTGAAATAGTCCCGTGGCCAATGCAATTACCGCTCCCGCCGCCGCTCCCCGCGTCATCGAAGCGGTTTCAATCGGCCGGCGTCCACGTTTCACGAAACACCGTGTATTTCGAGAGTACACGGTACAGTTCCCGTGTGAAAAGAGTCCCGGTTATTTCGAAGATGTGTTTGTTAAACCGTGCCAGTTTCAGAGCCACTTTGTTGGCTCCGCGAGAACGGAGGGACAGAGAGGAGAGCCCGAGGAAAGAGAAGAGGAGCGGCGGCGGCGGCCGCGGTTCGGCCGAGAACGCCGAGAGTGTTCGAGGGTTCGTGACATTTCAATCCTCCCGATTCTTTTTCGCAGCCTTCGGAACGGAATCGCTTCCGGGTGCTTAATTCGACGGGCCTGGTGTACAACGGGCCGGCCCACGCGATCCCGTCGCGATTAAATAACGAAGGGAGATCGGGCAACCGTGATCCCTCGGCTGGGAATCGACACGGATCATCTCGATCTGAAAATAGAGTATCATCGTCATCGGCGATGATGCGGATCCCCGATATCAGACTCGCCGACACTCTTTCCCCGCTTCTGCCGTCTCGAATTAAGGTCAGATCGGAACGCTTCTTCCGGGCCTCGACACCTAATCGCGAGGTTTCATCGAGATTCGAAAAACTCGCGGCTTATCGTACCAATTCGTTCTTCTCTCGGCAGATAGATCAAGGTTTATTCGTGAAAGACTCACGGGATTGGTCATCGAGGTGCTAACAAGGGGAAACAGGTTTTTACGGCTGGCCCTCGCCCTGTAATATCTCGAATTCATTCTTCTCGGATCGTTAAGCGATCGTTCATTCTCAGAAGGTTGGGCAATCGTAAGATCTAGTGGAAGAAACGATAGTTCAGATGCTTCGAGGTTCTCAACGGAAGAAATCAGCGACAAGAAAACTACGGGGCGAATGTTCGGAATTCCGTTCGTCGGACTCGGTATCGAAGAATTAAATTCGGCCATGCGAATCGTCACGGGAAAAAGTTCCCGGGGAAACGTTCCGTTAGCGCGACGCGCCGGCCTTTCGCGGCAGAAACGAAGCCTGTAGGCCGCAGAATCGCCGCTGAATAACGGGCCTCTAACAGTTTTCTCCGCGAGATCGTCCGAGATTTCATCCGCGCCGCTCCCGGCCCCGTCCATCGATAAAACGAATATCGATCACCGTGACTCGCCTCCATTGCGCGTGATTGAGATAGACGTCGATTGCATCACTGCGCGCGCGACCGTGTACCGCGAGGGCTTGTCGCGATCAATTTTAGTCACGCGATCGCAATTGAAATTCGACGTGTCCCGGGAAACGACCGTCGGAGGTGTACAAACTTGTTCCGCGATCATGCCCCGTGGAATCGCGCTCGAACCTCGGGAGGGACACGGTATCGTCTATTTATTAGCGTAATCTCGTTGCTTTCATTATCTCGCGCTAGACCGTCTATCGCTTCCAGATCAAACAGATCCACTTATTTACTTGCCGTGCATTGAACGGCCCGTAACAGGTACGATCGAGGACTTAATCGTGGCCAGCGATTCTTCGGCAATCGACGATCGGAACGAAACTTCAGCTTAACGATTGACGACGCAAACGATAGCGTTTATCCTATAGTTTATTCTATTCGCCCTAAACGAATTGACGTTCGTTCGTTTGGATATTGGGATTGAAGGTTTAGAAATGGGTGATTTGGAGATTCACTCGTGTCATTGCATCGATCGAAATCGACCTATACATTTGCCAAACTGTCTCTAGAATTGTTAATAGAAATATTTATAGGAATCGTAGAATTCTATAGAAACCGAGGATAACTTCTACGTACATCGAGGCTCTTAACGCTCGTCTCTCGATAACGAGTTTCTCTTCCGTTCAACCGAGCGTAGCTCTCGGCGAAGAACGCGGAGTCCTGTTCAATTCCCGATTCCCCGGGTATCAGCCCGCGGGAGCGTGAATTCGCATAAACGGTCCGCGGTTTCCGCGTCGTCCGGTCGCGTTTTAATGCGCGAAACGAGATATCGCGTCCACCGTGGACAGATAAAACGCGACGGCGACCGGTTCCGAGGATTAGCGGGAACGATTTTATCCCGGACTAAGATCCGTCCGTCCGTCCTATCCCCCTTTCACTAATTTTTCCGCTCCGCCCGGACGGCCGTAAAACCCGCTGGCATGGAAACGGAGACGAGACGCGCGCGGAGGATTGTATCGCAACGTTCGCGGGAACAATGCGGATCGTTTCGTGCCGCGATTCTCACGAAAAACGGGCCGTAGATTAAGCTAGACTCCCGCCGCGGGGGCCGAGATATTAACCGAAGGATCTCTTCATCGTTTCGTTCCATTCATACGCGTTTATCGCGAAACGGCGGGGACTTCCGGCCCATCAGCCGGTAAATCGTCGCGAGCCGAAGTTTCCCCGGCCGCGGCGTCGCTCGAAAAATCAGCGACGATTGTGACAACCGCCGGGAAACGGCGGGAGATCGGTATTAGGTTGTCCTAGAAGTTTCTTACCTTTTACCGATGCGTACCGATTTTATGTCTGACCTTGCGCTATTCAGTTAGCGACTTCTTTCATTTCCCGAAGGTTTCATGGTGCTATCCTTTGCGAACGAATTATGAGAATATGTTTCCTAATAATAGACTCTTAAACGTCTAATTTCCTAGTTCTACACGAACGAACATCGTTGTTTCTAGGAACAGTAGAATAAACAGTAATAAATGTCCGTAAATCTACTCAGTGTTAATACGTTGGTCGCCTGCGGTGGTCACCGATGAAGCTTCCGAAAGAACTGAAAGATCGGTAATAGACGAGTAACATTTCATTTTCACGAGGAATAAATGTCTCACGAACTTGTTGAGTTCAATTGTAAATTTTCATCGCGAGCCTGACTCGGTATTGTAGAAGGGGTGAGAAGTTTGTTTAAAAACATTTGCCAAGCACTACGGTCGTAATTACCGATTAGATAATACTAATAAATACGAGACGGTTACGACATCGCGAGTAATTGCGAGGAAAACGTGCGAACGCCGTCGGAACGAAATGGAATGTCGAATGTACTCCGATATAGGAAGGGTTATAATCTCCGTCTGGCTCGATCGTCGAAGACGAAGCGCGGAAAACTGTTTGGCCGCTGGCATGCGCAACATTTCAAATTGGCACGGTGTTTAGACGCGGCCCGTGTAATTACCGGCTAAGATATTTGTCAGTGGAGAACCGTGAAAGAGAGCCGACGCGACGCCGGCCGCGTTCTTGGCGCTTGAATGGCGCGTCGCTTATTTCATCGCGGAAGAGCACGGATTTATTTATTTTCCGAGGCCCCTCTCGCCGTCTGTTGCGATAGAGACACGTGCGGGTTTATTCTCGCCGCTCTTGTTACGACTATTATGATTTTCATTTTACGAGCCGATCTTCGGCCACCGTTTCGCTGAAAACCGCGTTAACCCTTAACAACCCGGTAGTACACAATGTACGCGTTCCCGAGTTGATTCACACGCAGAATCCGAGGCGTTTGTTTTACCAACGAATCGAAATATCTCACCAGAGTTTCCCACCGGAAAATCGTTTCTTTCTCTGAACAGTTTTCGAGGAAACGACATAGAACGCCGCGATAGAGAGGAGCGCACCGTGCTGTCGGCGGTTGAACGAAGATTACAGTTCCGCTGAAAACTTCGGGACGAACGGTCCGCGTTTCTCCGAATAATATTAACTCGTTTATTGGCGGAAGTCGTTTCACGCGAGAGAAATTTCAACGAAAACGAACCGCGCGATAACGCGGCAGAAGTTTTCAGAAAGAGCTTGAAAGAGATCCGTCGACGAGCCGAAAAAAGCCGATACCGTGTTCAGCGAGTCGTCGAAATCATTCCAACAACAGTGTCCCCCTTCGTTCGTGTTTTTCTCGCCGTTCCTTCTTCGCGTTCGTTCGTTTTTTTTTTCGATGATGACGCTTCCCCGAACACAGTGTGATTCGATGAAAAGTCACGGTGCTCGAATCACGTCGGATTCTCGCGATGAGATCACGCGGACCGGCGCTCTACGGTGAATTTATCCCGCGATAACTCCGTCGTGGAATGGAATTTTCGGTAATTGATTCGTCAAACGGATTTCCATGAATTAGCCAGCCTCCCTCGTCTCACCTGCTGGGATGCTTCTCAATAACGAAATACTTCTCCGGGAATTTCTGGAGCGACTCGACGCGGGAGACGTTGAAAAATCGGTTGCAAATCGGCAGTTTTACCCCTTAACTTATGATCCTCTTTATCAATTGCGCTCGCCAGAGGTACTTCGTCGTGAATAATTGACCGGGAACAAAGGAGAAGTCCATATTCGTCTATGTCCGCGTCTACTTTAAAGTGCAACAATCGATGAGGGTAATATCGTGTAACGTTTCATTTGAACTGAGAAGGATCGAGGTTTTACTGAAATTTATTGCCTTCTCCGAAAGGTCACCGAGCAATGGTGATCACCCGATTGGTCCTCTTCCAAACAGGTCAGAAATGTCATACTGCGGTTCGTACGTTTTTTAACAAGGTTTCTATTTGCATAGAAGCCGCAACGTTAAGATAACACGGCGAGACACACAGTTCGTAACATCGATGAATCATGGAAGAAATGTCTCCCCTGTTTCGTTTGTGCACCGCTAGACAGGTACACAGCTGTCGAAGGTGAAATTTTTCAGTTCTTATCGATCTCGTAATCGCGTTTCACATTCTTTGGCTAACCTTGACTTTATTTGGTGAGCTTCCTCGGGCATTAGTGGCCGTACGCGGCCATTAGCGATTATGCGCGGGCATTAGTGATTATTTATGATCATTAGCGAATGTCGTTCACAATGATTTATCATTTCTGACGATTGCCGTGAACTTTTTACCACTTGCGATCACTCCTCCTAATTTCTCTCCCTTTTCGAATGTCCTGCGACTGTTATCGTACCTCTGGGACGAAAGTTTAAATCCAAATGACACTGTAATTACGTTTAAACCCGAAAGAATACTAATTTTCCGAATGAAGAAGCGATTAATAAGCAACGAAATTCCTCATTAAAGCGTACCATAGGCGGGTTCGCTCCGCGCTCGACGCGTACATTCCCCGTTGCTTAATTTTAATTGGCCAGCCGATGAGAGTTCTAAAACTGAATTCCACGGTTAACAGGTTAATCCACCGGGGAATGCAATAAAGAGCTCTAGGGGGAAAGATCGCATCGGGAACGATCCCATTATCATCGAACGCGATGTATCGCTCGGTTGCCTTCCTCGTGGACGAGATTGATTAACGCGAGGCCGATGTTTCGGCGTTGCAAAGCCGAGACACGCGATTCCTGTGGAATACGAATCGGCCCGCCGCGTTACGTATGGCTCGCGTATCCAACCGTGCGCCGGGGGGATTTATGATATCGATTATCATAGGAACTCAATTTATTACGTAAATTGAATTCGATGTACTGGGTGGTCCGTAACGAGCGCGGACTAGATCCCGAATGATCGAACTGCGAATCGTTCCGGCAAGTCGACGTTTTTAAGAATGTAATTAGAACAGCAGAATCATCATAGAAATTGCTGTTTCCCAAGGAATACCGTAAACAGCTTAATACTTCTATATATATCCATTAATTAAACGATAATGAGACTAGTAACGTTAATGATCAAACGACGACGGAACCAGTAATAATAATCAGAAACGAACGTAAACATACAACGGACCTCTTCTACACATTTAACTACCATATCGTATATTTCTCACAGCGCGCGCGTCCCGTGCAATTTCACGGTCCCAAATCTCCCATAAATGCGGTGAAATCCGTAGGCCAATAACGGTGACTGCAGACGCCCGTTGCACGAAATTTACAGCCCGCGAACGTTAAAATTCTATTTACCGTATTTTATTACGCAAACAGTGACATGTAAATATCTGTAGAATCTTATCGGGCCGTTCGAAGCGCGCCACAGGTGCACGCGAGAATCGCCCGCCGAATGATCGTTGCCGTTCAACGGATTGTCGAGCCCCGGCGAGCGCGGCGAGAATCATACCGTCGTAGTAAAACGGCGTTGATACGGATCTACGAGCAGCGCCGATTTCGATGGTTAATCCTCCTCGGATTACAGTATCGTTTCCTAACGCGATTACACAACCGGCCACACGCGACCGCGTAAACGTGGCTGGGGCAGAGAAGAGAACACACGACCTCGTGCGTCTTATCGGGTTGTATTGTGTTATCAGCGCGAGTAGCGGCGGAATAAGAATGAAAGGAACGGAGGAGCAGGCTAGCCGCGCCGGTCGGAAGCGGGAGAAAGACGGGCCGCGTTTCTTGGCCGGGTGACTCAGTCTGGGAATGTTCGAGCGTTTTAATTCTCGCTAGTTTTAATTCGATCGATGCTTACGTGTCCGTTCTTTCTGCGCGATGGAGCGGAATAGGTTCAGCAACAGGGAATCTGAATATTGCATGCATCGTTTAGTAATTGGATTTCGAATGATGAATTTCGAGTCTCAAGTGTTGAATGTATTCTCAAACATTAAACTTGAAATTGAATTGAGATTAAAAGAAACAATGTTTTCGAATAATACTCAGCTTAGACCGATCGAATTTAGCGCGCCCAATCGAAAACTCGATCGCGTCGAGTTTCGCCGGTAATAGCCGCGAACAATCGCGAAATTGAACTTCACGGGGAAACGAGTAACCAGTTTCCAAGTGATTGTTTCTCAGACTCGCTCTCGTCGGGAACACGTCGCTCGTTTAACGAGGTCGCGAGGGAGACGCGCGAGCACGCGAAATTCGTAACAGGTATCGCAGACGCGACCGTTTGTTCTGATGTTCATCTCGTTAGCGGGGCGCTCGAACTTCACTTTATCGAATTACGAAGTTTCCGCGCGGCAGTTTCGTGCCGCTTGTCCACCGTGAATCGTTATTCCCACTTGGAAGCGTGCGCCGCGCGAGATCCGCGGACGAGGACGGCCGTCCTGCGTTCCCCGACGCAGAAAAATCAGTCGGAAGTTCGAAACTAGCTCGTCGAAGTCGCCTCGCAACTCGAGCAACTCGAGCCACCGCAACTTCTGAAGTTACTGAATTAATCTTCGACTAATAGATTCCGAGAGGGAGAAAGAGATGAATCCATTTCGCGTCGAGCACTCGCGATATCGAAGGTTTTTTCAGTGTGCCAATTATTTTCTCTCGAATTCGACAGATTCCGCGCGTTTTCCGAATCGGAGCACTCGACCTGGTTCAATGGAAGAAGAAACGCAACCTGAAACTTTCGCTCGCGAACGGATAGAACCGTATTACCGTTCTTTAAAAGATGACGTTCACTTGGACGAGGTATCGGAGACCCCATTCCATCAATTTAGATTTAAAGGAGTTTGTTCGTCAACGTTCTTCAGAATACCCATTCGTTTCAAGCGTGGACGCATTCCTTGTCACAAGTAGAGGCGGCGAGCGTTGGTCAGACACTTTGTTGCGCTGATTTAGAGCGACGCGACGGGTTGATGCGCTTGATCTAATACACCCTGATTCTATTTGTAGTCGATCCTCCTAGCAATTAAAACCTATTTGTTCCGCGGAACGTTCGATTTCTATTGACATTCTCATTTGTTTCTCGACGTCTGCCTTCGTCCTCAACGCTGCTATCGAGCGACAGTCGTCTCGAGTTTCAATGATATTTGATAATTCATCTATAAAACTATACAATCTCTCCCCGAGTATTCAACTTTCCATAAAACCCTTCGCTCTCGATAGTAAAATAAAATGATCTAATATCTCGTCGAATGTTCCCATCGAAAACGCCTCGGGTGCAAAGGGTTAAGAAGTTCTCCGTTACGAAACGACGGAGAGCGCGCGCCCTGCGAGGGCTAATCGAATTGTTGGCCCAGTCCCGTTTTACCCTGCGGTCACGTGAGCCGACCAGTGGCCTCGCGATGGACGGCCGAACAGTTTCACGGTCCCCGTTAATTGGCCGCGGCCGGTGCAAGGTTTTCTCGGATCACCCTCCACGTTTATTTTCGCCTTTCCACGTCCGCGCTCGTATGCACCGTACACGTACATCCCGTGCATCGCGGAGCGGCGTGCTCTTTCGACGGATGGATCCTTAGAGCCGGGACAAAGCGGCTCGATCGAAGCCACCAACACACCTGCACGCTAGGCCGGCTCGAAAAGTGGGACACTTTTGTCCCTTGCCGTTCCGACCCGTCCCGTCCCGGCCCCTCGCCTTTCCTCCCCCGTCTCTCTCCCTCTCAAAAGCGACACAGAGATATCAATCGCCGGCCCAGATATACGGTGGATCGTGTTTATTCGATACACGGTTGGCCCTCTCTGCAATAACGCCTTCCAAAATCCTCGTATTCGACTCTCTTGACCCGGCCGTCTGTGAAAGGATAGTGGAAAGTAACGTTAACCCGTTAACCGAGTGAACGATGCTCCGCGGGGCCGCGGGATCCAGTGAAAGGTGGATCACGATGATCCGAAACGATACGGCTGCGAAATATTAGACCGCGGATCTGCGTGCGAATTCGAGTTCCCGGCGGCGTAATTAGGAAAACGGGGAGATTCGCGAGGAAACGGCTCTTTCCAACGAACAGCACGAAAGCGGCGCTTTCGATGTTCTCTAGTTTTCTTTTGCATTTTACCTTCTGTACGCGAATTCTGGAGTTTCGACTTCCCGACGAACGCGAGGAAGCGCGCGGTCTATTTGCCCGTCGAGTATTGCAGTTCGTTCGCGAGAAGTTCGTTGGAAGATGTTTTTCCTTGGAGTTCTATTTCCAGCGTTGAACATTTTGCTCCCATTTCCGAACGTTATTTACTTCCTCATCAATTGAGGGAATTCGCCGCGCCAGACGCTATTAGCGCGACGCCGGGCGATTATTAAAGCATTAACGTTATCTACGAACAAACGGCAATTAGTTATGAATAGGCGTAGCCGAGCGGTAATTAGAATTAAGCGGCGTACCCCCGAAGACCGTCTTCGAGCTCTCGCGCGTCCTGTAAGAAGCGTCTACAGCGAACGGCTGTCGGTGTCGTACAAAAGTAAGAAATTAGCGAACTGTAGATCTCAATGCGGATGCGAATTGGCGGCGGAATAATTAGAAACACGGAATACCGAGCGAACACGGGTTTTTTAAACAAATAATCTGAAACGCATCATTGCACTGTGCATGCTTCGTGTATTTATTTCTTTACGTTGCACGCGTTCCCTGGGAATTTCGCGTCACAACGTTTCTCGCGGGCGCATCGAGATCTTCAGTCTGGAAATTAGCATACGTTCCGCGGCAAGGTTCGATAAGCAGTTCAGAGGAAAGTCGATCGAGCAAACGTTGCCGAACGAAACGGAGTGCATCGAGCTCGTCTCGGCGAAAGACGCGCCTTGGAGAATTATTCTTTTGGAAGGAATCGTCCCGATATCTCGAGCTGTCGCTCGGATGCGAACGCAAAGGGACCCGGGTCGGTCTCCTCGACGTATTGTCGAGAAAGAGGGAATATATATTTTCCGTGTTTTTTATCTCTTGAAGTTCAGAGACGTTTCCGCAAAGTTCACGGCGCAATCGGGTCACTCGGCGTCGACTGGAAGATCGTATTAGGGTCAGGCAGCGCGGCATTGATCAATTCAGCCAGAAGTTCCGTTATCAACGCATTTCCATTTCGCTTTTCCGCGAATGCTGGACCCAGGTACGGTTCCCACGGTTTCTTTATCTAGATTAACGCTTACGAACCAGTCAAATCGTTGAGATCAAAATTCCATTGAAAATTCTGCGTTACCCTTTCAGTTGACTTTCCATCGATTCCTATATTTTCAATGTTTGTCCAATCCTCCATGCAAATTCGCGTCGCGTTTCGAGAATATCGAACCTCTTCGAGCTGGAAACACCTTACCGTCGCTCACTCGATCATCTTTCGGCTCGCGCAACAACAAACCGAATCGCGAACCGGTCCGCAATTTCTAGGCAGATTCCAGTGTACGTCGACGGGTGAACGAACCGGTCTGCCGCCGAACCGCCGTCGAAGTTTCCACCGAAACTATGCGGTGCTCTCCGCGTACGTACTTACGTGTGCACCCGGCGAGTCGTGAGAAATTGCAGGGCGGCCCGATACGATAACGAGCCGGTTCTACGATTCGAGCTATCCGCGCGTTGCGCAACGCGATCGGGTCGGAGTTTAGAGTTGAAACGGGCCACGGTGGCCGTCAATCGCCGACTGTTCTTGTGAATCGAGCGTGAAGGGAACAATAAACAATTTCGATGTTGATCTTGACTTCTTGGCAAGCTTCCCCGCCGCGGCGCGGCACGCACGCCATTCTTCCCGGATTTCAGGAAGCGAATCGCTCCTATAAATATTGAACTCCTCGGCGGCGCAGCAAACGGACTCGTCGGAACGACGGATTCTCTCCGTCTCGACGCAATATCAAAGCGTCAAAGGCACTTTCGTCAGAGAACCCGACATTCTCTCGAAATACCAACTTCTTTATGATCATCGCGTTACTAGTAGCTGAAACAGTGTCACTGCTACCAACTCGCGTTCATTCGAGAGGCGAGCTCACTGTCATTCATCCATTCCGAAGTTCTCGGTGCGAGTCGAACTCCAGCGCCGCGAGGTTAGAGGCTAATCGATTTATCGCTTCCACTGGCAGGTATCCCAATCTCGATCTGAATCTCGGGGAACTGCGCGGCGAAGCGAATTTCTCCCGAAGTTTATGGAACACACCGCGGCAGGCGGGAATCCTCCGATTTCCATTAGCCCGTCCGACGCGTCTAATGAGGCATTTCCGATTGTTCGCGGCGGACGGGACGGCGCGCGGTTACAAAACCGTAGACGTTCGTTAATCCGAATCGCGCCGCGGCGAAACGCGTTTCGTTTGCCCGCGATTCCGACGGGCGGCTACGCGCGTTCGTTCAGGTGTCTGCCTTGTCTGTCCGTGTGTGGGGCAGACGTTTCGCGTAGCCGCGCCGTTTTCACTGGTTTCAATTAGCGCGCGCGGCACGCTCGAGCGAGACAGTTCATTGACCGTCACGAAAAACCGGAGAAAGTAACAATTAAATTACGTGGGAATGGACGCGCGTTTACCGCTCCCTTACGCCAGATGCGATTTCGATTCGGCCGGCTTCCATTCAGGAAAGCAACGGCGCGCGGCGGAGCTCTACGCGCGAAAGTTAACAGTACCCTCTCCGCCGTGTTTTTTTCGCCGCGCCGTTCTCGGACGTTCCCGACACCGCGGCCGCCGATAAATAGGCTGTTTTCCGCTATCTCCCGCTGACCGGCAACTTATAAATCGGCGGCGCGTGACCGCCGGCACGTCGCGACGAGCCCGTTTCAGTGGACGTTCGTTCACCGGGAACGTGAGATTCACTTTTCGCATGAGCGTTTTTCAAAATTACCTTCTCACCGTGGGTGGTCGGAGTAGTTACGGGGCAAGATTGCTCGCGGAGTAATTAACCCTTTGCGCACGAAGATTCTTCGAGATATACGATACCATCGGAAGATGAAGCTAAATTATATATCGACCGCTTAAATGACGGAACCAGTGGAAACCACGCACCGATCTCTTGCCGATTGAGTAATTATATCATTTAACGTTTCAACCAACAAGGGAAACGCTGGATCTGTCTTCGAATTTTTTAAACAGCCCCGAAGTTATCGTGATCGTTTCAAGCGTGCAGCGTTTTATTTCTCTAGTACCCGTAGCAATTACGACTTCGGTAGCTTTACAGCACTGCCGAGTACTGTGTAGTGCTTTTAGCTCGAGCCGCGACGGAGGATATTTCGCTGCAATGCCAAGTGAACGATTATTCAGAGAACAGAGTCACAAACGCCGCTGGAAGACGTCCCGAAAATCGTTCGCGACACGCTCTGAAATATTTCTGTTGGCGTGCAACGATAGTCCCGCGCGTGTGACCGGCTCCGAGCGGCGGGGAAACCCCGGTCGCAAAAATGCCGCGCGCACACACGATCCCGTGGAAACTCGTCGCGCGATCATTGCCGTAGATAAACCGCGACCGCAACAGGTTCGGGTTCAGGAAACTTTGCCCCCCTCGATCGCGCCGGCCGGCCGGCCACCCACGCACGTGCGTGTGAACCGACCGACGGTCGCGTCCTCCGTCCCCGTGCTCCAATTCCGTCCGACTTCGGCCGAGAACATGGCGGTTCTCGCGTTGTTTCCCTTCGTTTTCGTTGAACGGCGAACGTCGCCGATCGACGAGCCGATGGACGCTTTGATTATTCATCGAACAACCGACGTCGCATTTGTACGGCGTCTCTCTATTATCAAACGATTCGCGTCGCATTTTGCGGAATTTGTGATATTGCATTCGAATAGGTGTCGAGTCAACTGAAATTGAATGAAAGCCGCGCCGCGTGCTTCGTTCGGGAACTTTCTGCTGTCCGATAGCTCGCTTGTCCGTAATAGATATTTATTTGCGCGTTATAATATATACGGCACATTATAGAGTAAATCGACAGGACTTTCTCACCGAGCTAATACTATTCCGAGGCGATATCGCGGGACGAAGCGGAGTCGACGCGTCAGGAATGCGACGCGCAAAGAAAGAAGGGATAAAGCGCTGTAAAATTCGCGGCCGGAATAAGCGAATTTGCATGCGGATAGTTCGAGCGGATTATAAATCGTGGGGCCGAAAGGGAATTTATTTTCAATCAGGGATGAGAAGTGACCGCGATAAATCGGCCGGGATGCGATCGTAATCACCGGGCAACGCGCGCGGTATCCAGTCGCGGGATAGGTAAATCTTCGAACGGTCGGGGGCAGGTTGACAGTGAAAACTCGTTGCGTGCAAGGAATCTAAGTTCACTGTAGCAACAGGTTCAGGAAAGCCACCCCATTAACCAAAGACGTTGCACTCGAGCGTGTAGGTGCAACGCACCAGGCAGGAGCGATCGGAATGCGCCGGGAGAATCGCTCTGTCTCTCTCTCTCTTTCCCCTCTCCCGCCTCGCTCGCCTCTTCCTTCGACTTTATTTTGTTGTTTTGTTTTTCCCGATGCCGCGAGATTTCCTGCTCCATCGAAACACGGGACTATTTTAGACGAGATACACGCCCGGGGAAAATAATGTTTCCTGCTGCACCGTTAATTGCATTGACGGTCCTCTTCTTCAACTTCATCACGGTACGATAATATTTTCGCGTGCTCCGGATCTCGCGAAGTTCCTTTGCTTGTCGAACTTGTTGCCTTTGGGTCCGAGAGCTCGTAAACGCGATGTGCCGGCTTCGCGTGCGGATGACGTTTAAGATGGATATCGAGTTGCATCGCGTTCGAATAGAACTTCGACGCTTCGAAGCCTCGAAGTCCCAAAGATTGGAATGTCCGAACTTCGGAAATTCTCTATAAATACCGAAAGTTACAAATGTACGAGTCGCTCAGAATGACTACAATCATTTCACAAGCCAAAAGATTTCCTCAACTTTTCTTCTCTCATTTAAACCGCATTGGCTTCCAAGCGGCTCGCGCATACGAGTAACCTATATCCGAACCGACGGCGTCGTAAAATATCCAGTTGTCCGCTATCAAAATGAACTCCAGCAACAGAAAAATCGCTCGCGGCGATTCCTCCGGCGTTCACGTGTTGCGCGCGTTACGTAAGGCCGCGGGTACTCGCGAGCTGTCCACCCTCGTTCTCCCCTTTCACCCTTTTACTTTTCCCGCTACCTTCACTTTTTTTCCCCGCTCCGTTCCTTCACGGTGATCGCGCCGCGCCGCGATAAATCCGTATCGCGCGCGACTATAATTGGCCGTGGTGAGAGATAAATAAATATATTCGGGTTAATATTACAGGCGACGAATCGAAGGAACGGTCAGATCGATCAACGAAAGAGAGAGAGACAGAGAGAGCTCGCGGACACGCGTGTTACGTAAGGAGAACCGTATGTGCGCGCACGGTAATCTTTTACCCTCGCCGCGTATTATTCCACCTGCCCCCTGTTGCGTGTCCGCCGCGGACGAACCGCAGAGAAGCGAATATCCCGGCGCGGTTTACGCGGCATAAAATTACACGTCGCTCGAGCTTCGGCTTTGAAGGCTGTTTGCCCGATTCCATTCTACCTTCTGATCACGTCAACTCCCGCGAATACTTTACGACGCGCGAGTAACTCGCGGAACGCTCGCGACAAACGTCGGCCGTTTGTTTTTTACAATTACCGCGCGCCTCCCACTCTTTTTCATCTGTTCACGAAAGCATTTAACACTTTGCGAGCTGGAGAACGAACGGAGCAGTCGCGACAAGCATCTCCTTTATCTCCTTCGATCTCTCGCTTTACGGTTTCTTTTACAACTGTTCTCTTTAAGCGTTGAGTTACCGTTGATAATCAACTCGAAAAGAGACGGTTTTCACGTTTCTGTTGCCCGTAAAGACGAAACGGTCACAATAGAATCGTGCTCGAGTTTAATTATACTCGCGAGCTATTAGGCGTGTTACATCAGTCGCTCTTCTCCAGTATTCCCCATAGCAGCTCGCCGCCACACTAAAGTGAAATAAAACCGATGTTTACGCGTTCTACGCGAACCGAAACGGGATTCAACGCTTTTAGATTGAAGCGTTCCCTTGGAAATAGTCCTGGCCGGCTACTCTATGTTTCAGTAACAATGGGTGTAACGTTAACGACACTCCCCCTCGTCGGAACGACGACAGAGGCGGCACGGGGGAGGGAGGCAAACGAGCGGTTCGCGGAAGAATTACGCTCGTTTATTGCAAAATCGTTTCCTACCGCACCCCCGCAATAATTCGTCGGTCACGCCCTTCGTTTTTTTTCTCTTTCTACCCGTAATTCCGCCTCCGACATCTGCGTGCGCCCGTCGGACGGTCCGATTTTCCGTGGCCGCGCGGGGAATCGCGGTCGATTACCGCACGCCCACGACCGGCCGTGGTAGCCAGTAATTAAGCAACCGGTAAATAACACAAAATAGCACCTGTTCGACGTCGGAGCGCGTCCGCCACCGTAAACATTATAAATAGCGCGAAACATCCACCCTCGGCCTTTGCAATTTGCCTTGGGGGACGGGGAGGGACGGCGGTTGGGGTGGCTGCGGCGGCCGCGCGCGACGGGGGTGGGAAACGCGTTCACCGATACGTGAACACGCACTCGAGTTCCCGGCGAACGGAACCCGACGTCCGCCGCTCGCAGAAAGCGCTCTCCTACCGCGGTTCGAGCGATTTTCCGAACCCCGAAGAAACATTATCCAACCCTTGTGCTCGCGACCGAATACCCCGGAGAAATTACATCGCGCTCGAAAGCTTTTCGCTGGGAACATTCAAGATTTCCCGGCGAGACACACCGATATTCTTTAAAAGTAACGAGAAGCGGAGAAATGTTTCTCTCATCGATGCATCGTACGATGATCGGTATAAAAGAATTCGAATCGAATCGAGCGACGGAGAGTTACGTTATTCAGTTACCCGAGGGCGGAAGGCTAAAGTTAAAGGTCACCGTGATGGACCAGTTTAGACTGCTCCAGTGTTATATCGTTTCATTTGCAACGGGATCACGTAACGTTCGCGAGGAAAGCTCGTTCGACTCGCGGAAGGGAAACGAAGTTGACTGTCCATCGAGAGGATCGTTTAGGTGGAAGTTAGGGTAAGCAGGTTCGGCGGACTTCCATCGAATCGACTGGGCGGGAACTCGCCTCTAACTTGGTTTCAGCCTGGAAACGTAAGGTTTCCACGAAAAACGCGCTTTATTACCCCACGCTGTTCCCAGTGCGGCGCGGCTCGAGCTGGGAACGGCTATTTAGCTCCCGCGGTTTCCTCTCCGCGTAACACATTCTCTGGCCGGGCATCTTTTATAAGCTGACCTCGATATACTTTGAATCAATCATTGTGTATCGCGTGCATGTAAACGCACTTGAAAAGAGAAAAAGCAACGATCGGTGCGGTCCGCGCCGCGTCGCGTCGGCGGCGGCCACGCCTGCGCCACCGCGAAACCGATCTTCGAATTCGCTCGCAGTCGGGACGCATTAAAAATATCCGCGACACCGACGCCTACAGACGTCCGTGCAGACGGCCGCGTCTCTGTTCGTTGTCTGCGTATCGTTCGATCGGATATCTTCGCCTCGGAATCATTAGATGGCGTCCCCTTTACCGCTTCCTCGAGGTGCGCGAACGGAGTTTCGTCGATCGATAAGCGTGCCGCCGATTCGATACTTTCACATTAGATACCTTGTATTTAGGCTAGCAGTGCACGAGCTCCGGCGCTCCTCTTCGTGATAGTTTCCCGTGGAAACCTGTGGATTTAGAATCGTTGCCCTATTCCGCCTAGACCCTCGGGGACCTTTTCTCGAACCTTGAACTTTCCTTGGATCCTTCGTCTCTTCCCGAACTCTTCTCAATCCCCTCCTCGTTTGTCGAATTCATTTTAGACTCTACCCAGACTCTGTCTAAACTTTAAATCCCATCAAAATTCTTGTATCCTGCCTAATTTCATCCCGAATCCTACCTGAACATCTCATTTTGTTTAACCGCTCGCAGTGAGTTCAGAAACTCGACAGGATCTCATGCGAGGATATATATTCACCAATTTCGTTTGTCAATGATTCACTCGTTGTCATGATTCACAAGTTTTCACTCGTTCGTCTAAGCGAGTACGAGATCGATCAGCTCGCTCGAGTGCCGAGCGAACGGACCGGAAGTGATGCTCGACTCGTCCAATCGACACCCCCTCTGGTTGCGTAATTAACCGCGTAATGACACACCGCCGATTAACTCATTACAGGAAACCACGTTGTCGCTGGCAACAGATGACAAATGGTTTCGAGAAAAATGCCCGGCTAAACACCGCTGTTGCATAAGAATGCGGGACGCTCGCTGTTGTGTGAGATCACACCGCATTCCCTCTGTTCCCCGTAAGGCTCAGGAATTTAATGAATAAAGCCTGGCGGCGGGAGGGGGGCGTTTTCGAGCGCGAGAACCCGCGATTAGGGCGGCGCATAACTCGGCGGAATTGCACGATAAGAATTCCACATGCTTAATCATTGCTAAAATAGCCGGTCGATTCGGTCCACGAGGGCGTTCGATGGGTTTTCGATGCGTCATTTCCATTTTGCCGATCTCTACGAACACGAAATATCTATATTACGCTCTGCATCATCTAAAGTGTACCACCCTTTACAATACCCGTTAGGGAAAACGATTTTCCATCGTAATTCCAATTAATTTTTCCAAGCGTATCCCGAAGAATTTAACTTCGCAGAAAGATCCACGGTCCAGCGGTTGCCATTACGTTGTAATCTTAATACCCGGGAACGCGTTCCACAGATGAATCGTAAACATTAAGTAGAAGACCGTCTGAAAAACGTTTCCCCGGCGATTTATCTTTCGTCCCGATAAAGTTCAGGTAACCGGAAGTCGACGATCCCCTGCGGTAATACAGGCCGCACGCTTATTTGGTTTTTGTACCGCGGACCCTTCCCCCGACTCGTTTGCACGTCGAGCGTGTTCCTGTTCGACGGAAAATCAGTGGAAATTATTCATTCGTTTTTACTGCAGATATACCAGACATTCCTGAGAACATCAAGAATTTACGGGCACTTCAGGTGGCGGACTTCAGCAGCAATCCAATCCCGAGGTCCGTAAATTTCCCTTTTATTGCTCGCCCGTGTCACGTGCACGGCCGACGATTTCAAATGACGGTTTCACGAGGTGCCCTTTTTTCTGTATTGCTTGCAGGCTTCCCGCGGGTTTCGTGCAATTAAGGAATTTAACCGTTCTAGGACTGAACGACATGTCCCTTACGAATCTGCCGCCCGACATCGGATGGTAACGTTCCTATAATTACGTTTCAATTGTTTAATTGAATTCCGACTGTTACGACGCTGACGAGCCCCCGTTGCCGGTTTCTTGTTCGCAGTTTGGAGGCGTTGCAGTCCCTGGAGCTGAGGGAGAACATGCTCAAATCCTTGCCGGAGTCGCTCTCGCAGCTTTACAAATTGGAGCGACTGGATCTTGGCGACAACGACATCGAGGAATTGGTACGAGTCTGAAGTTTCATCTCAACCGTTTGCACTCCGAGTATTTTCTTTTTTTTTCTATGAGAGTAGGAACTCCGAGTTTTCTAAGCATATGTTAATTCCGTCTCGCTAAGGAAAAGATGTTAATGTTATCAATGCCGCGTGAAATAAATCCCGACGCGTGGCGCTGGAGCGACGATGCTAAGTGGCGCAATAGCGACGTCTACAGAGTGCAATGGGTTAAACGTATAATGCAATTCCTAGAAAGGAAATGGCGGCGACGTTGTCACTGAAAATCCTTCTGTTTTCATTTCAGCCAGCACACATAGGGACATTGCCAGCGTTGCAGGAATTATGGTTGGACCATAATCAGTTGCAGCATTTGCCGTCGGAGATCGGGGAATTGAAAACGTTAGCATGCTTGGACGTTTCGGAGAACCGCCTGGAAGATCTGCCCGAGGAGATCGGCGGTCTCGAGTCGTTAACGGATCTGCATTTGTCTCAGAATGTTATCGAGAAGTTACCCGACGGACTGGGGCAGCTTAAAAAGCTCACCATTCTCAAGGTCGATCAGAATAGGCTATCTACTTTAAATTCAAATATAGGCAGGTGAGACACGAATGTCGTCTTTCGTATGAAAACCGTGTTAGGATCGGGAAATAAAAGCGGCAGTTAACCGTTGGCTTGTTGTTTCTCCTCAGGTGTGAGAATTTGCAAGAGTTGATTCTCACGGAAAATTTTCTCTTAGAACTGCCTGTAACTATAGGGAAACTTCTTAATCTAAATAATTTAAATGTGGATAGAAATAGTTTACAGTCGTTGCCCACTGAAATTGGTAAGGAATGTTTGATAAACGACAGATCCCGGTAGGTTTAAATGCGACACTAATTGGAACACGTGATTGTATTCTTCTTAGGGAATTTGAAAAAATTGGGAGTGCTATTTTTAAGGGATAACAAATTGCAATATCTTCCGACCGAAGTTGGAAACTGTACAGCCCTGCATGTCTTGGACGTATCTGGTAACAGGTATGCGATTATTGATTCTCGATTATCGTGATCGTTGGTTCTAAAGCGGAATTATTAAATTTGAGTTTTGCTTTCTTGCAGATTACAATACTTGCCATATTCCTTGATCAACTTGAACTTAAAGGCAGTATGGTTAAGCGAGAATCAAGCTCAGCCGATGTTCACGTTTCAAACGGATATTGACGAGGAAACGGAACAGCAAGTGCTGACGTGTTTCCTTTTGCCACAGCTGGAAGTTCATCCTGATGGTTAGTGTGCTCGTATTTTCTTGTTACGGTCGTACGCGTTTAACATAATTTTCTCCTCAGACTCCGGAAGAATGGGTATGATGGTCGGAATGAGAAATGCCATTCAGGGCGGTGAAATCCGTGAACTCGGCAGCAGCGACGACGAGGGGTGGCAAGAGAAGGAAGAATCACGAACGCATTCTGTAAAGTTCTCAGATGAAGCCCCAGAAACCGATAAGGAGGTGAGAAAGCTCCTAGTAAACGCTCGTAGCTTTATTAGATCCAAGTTTCAAACGCTATCAAAGTATCTCATGTGCTGGAGACGTGCTTACTCTTATGACTCATTGTATGAAAATTACATTAACTGAAAATAAAACGAAAGTGTCTTATTCTTCCCTAAACCACATATCTTTCTTTTTCGAATGACACATTTGCGCAAGAGTTTGTTGTGGTTATTTCAGACACCGTTCGTACGGCAAAATACGCCACATCCAAAAGAACTGAAAGCCAAAGCTCATAAACTATTCAGTAAAGGCAAAAGTGACAGTCGGTCAGCGTCTACGGATGAGCAGGTAATCGTCGTTCTAAATTATTCGTATCGAAAGGCAACTTTATTTTTGGTATTCTTCTCAAAGTAACACGGAAAATGATGATATTCTTTCAGGATGTATCTCAGACGTTTGGTTTAGATAAAACTGAGACTGATATAACTACAAAATCGAACGATATAGAGCTAGATAGTTCAGAACAGGAACCGCCGAAATCCGAATTCGTTGAAAACGAACAAAAGCAAACCGTACCTGGAGCATTGGTCGACAATGGAGACTTTCAGACGAACGTTGAGTCAGAAGTGATTTCCAATCAATACGTTACAGATTCAAATGTTGTGAGTACTTGTATTAACGATGGTTTATTAATTTATTAATTGTACAAGTGATCTCTCCGCAGGAAATGAGAGCTGACGGCTCAGTGACGGAATCGAAGGACAGGAACGATAAGGAAGATGACGAATCTGAAAACGAAGAGACACAGAGACACGTAGAATTTTCTATAGTCGAGGGAACCGAGTACGAAGCTGGCGGCGACTCGAACAGACCAAATAGACTTCATCGTAGAGACACTCCGCACCACTTGAAAAATAAACGCATACATGCAGCCGTGGATAAAGATAAAGTAGCCTCCATTATTGCGCAGGTAATTTTCTTATCTATCTGGAACATAAATTTTAATTAATTACGAACAGCGATAACGGTACACTTCATCTAATTACTTAAATCAAATTTTATAAAGTTTTTAATGATATACAGGCACTTATGAAGAAGGGCGATGACACACCCGCACCCATACCTGCACCCACAGAATCTACAGAAACTTATGATACACATAGTCAAGGTAACATAATTGTGTTTATTATGAAACAGATTTGTAGATTTTTTTAAACGCTTTAAATACCTTTGTAAAATGTCACTGAAATATTCCTCCATGTATCCTTTCCCCGCAAACTGCATCGAATGACGAACGCTTCCAGACTAACGCTATCGTCTCTTAATCACTGACAGCAAACAGACATTCCGTGATAAGATATTCTTCTTTTTTATCGACTATCTTATCTTTTATCCAATTCTCAATCTACTTCGCTGTAGCGAATCTACTCGTGCGAACAGAAAATTGTTCAGTGAATGCGTTCAGGAAAAAAATACCGGTGATACTATCATGTCGATGAAAACTATAATGAAAACGCCCAAGAAGTACAGATGTTATATAAGAAAAAGAAACATTCACGGTGCATATTTTACTGAAACGATAGTGGCACAGTCCATGTATATTCTAATAAACTGTATTTATGATTGCATAGGTGCGACATCTGATGCTGAACCTACGATAGAAGTACGAGAAGAGCAGTATGAAATTCATATTGAGAGAACAACAGGCGGTCTTGGCTTGTCGATTGCCGGTGGTATCGGGTCAACACCTTTCAAGGGTGAGGACGAAGGCATTTTTATTTCCAGAGTTACCGAAGGTAATGTTATTAATGATATATAAACCGTTAAAGAAGAATTATTTAACGCATTACGCGCCGGTTAAATATCAGTCGCTGAAAGCCTGAATGCCGGCCTCGCTTGTAAAAAAATCCTGCATTATCGTGGGACCGGCGTGCAATGTGTTAAAGTAGTTTAACTTAAATTAATTCCATTTCGTTTAGAATTTTTACACGAACACAATTGAACTTTATAGGTGGACCCGCAGATTTAGCAGGTTTGGAAGTAGAGGATAAAGTGTTATCTGTAAATGGAGTTTCAGTAGTGAACGTAGGCCACTATGACGCTGTAGAAGTTCTAAAAGCATGTGGAAATGTTCTTGTACTAGTAGTTCAAAGAGAAGTGACAAGGATAGTACCGCCATATGAACAGGTACCATTTTATATAATCTATATTTCATATAATATATTTCACATTTGTTACGATATTTTCCAGACGTCGTCGAGGAAAGACTCGGTGTGCTCTAGTCTGAGTACAAGTAGGGCACCAAGTGCAACGTCTCACGTTTCATCTACAGGTTTACCTCATAATTTAGAAAATGGAGACGCTTCTTTACCTCACGATGGAATCAAGGTATATGTTACTTGGCTGATACACAAATGTCAGTGCTTCAATTTTCCTTACAAACGTAACATTTGGAAAATCATTTATTTCTTTAACTAGTCCAAGAAAATTCCGGAACCCATATCCTCGGTCAAAGCAGGTAGCGAGCCAATGGTGTCGGTTCTTGTTCATACAACGTTAATACGGGACCAAAATGGACTTGGATTTAGTATTGCTGGTGGGGAAGGTTCTCCGCCGATTAAGGACAACAGCGATGTAAGATAGGAAATTGGTCAAATTATTGTCCACGTGTACCTTTAATATTCTTAATTTTATAATACGATTTTCAGGCAATATACATTTCAAGAATAACTGACGGTGGTGTAGCACAGAAAGATGGTAAATTGTTAGTCGGCGATAAAGTAATATCTGTAAGTTAATTCTCAAGTTCGAAATTAATATTTTGTTACCTTCTTGTGTCTTTATGTATTCTTTTTTTTTTTTAGATTAACGGAGTCGAAATGAGAGGAGCTAAGCATGAACAAGCGGTAGCTCTGTTGACAGGCTTGGAAAGATTCGTTCGACTGGTAGTCGAACGCGAAATACCACTTTCCCAAGCGAACGCGACCATAGTAGTGACACCATCGGAAAAGTCGCCACGCGTGATCGGTGCACCTAAACCGTACACTGGATTGTATAATGCCAATAGTTACATAGCAAATAGACCAGGGTACACTGGATACCGGCGTTCTATCGATGCAGATAGAGCTCTGTCACCAAGTCCGACAGCAAAGACACCGCCGCCAATGAAAATTGAAACCACCGAGGTGCCGAAAATGAACGGTGTAACAGAATCGGGGAATATTAAGCACGCTTCTTCGATATCGCCAAGTCCAACAAATAGTCAACCTCATCCACAACCTGCCCCAAGGCATAGCATTTCACAACCAACGATTACACCCACAACTGCGAGCACGACGCCCACGTCCACCACAGAGCCTAGACCAACTTCGCCCCAGGAGGACATACAGGTACCGAAGCCAATCACCAACGAAGAATTTCAGGCTATGATTCCCGCTCATTTCCTTCGCCCTCCTACCTCCTCGCCATCGCCAGACTCCCATCAGGGCCCCATCGTGACAGTGACAATAAAACAGCCTGATAATCTACCCGGAGATGTTAATTTTCCTCCGGCTCCCACCACACTTGGTAAAGTTACTGAGACCATCACAAAGAGCACTCTCACCGAGACCGTCGTGACTAGAGTGACCGACAACCAGTTGGTACAACCGGTGATCATTGAGGTATGTGCTTGGTAGTTAGATGCATGAATCATATCGTATTATGCAGCTCAGAGAATCTTTTTTTTTGGGATTAAGACGATTCTGTTTATGAATAGGGAAAAGTCATTATGGAGAAATTCCATGAAGCTTCCTTTATGATTCTCGAAGATGATTAGAATTACAGTGTCTAACTACACTAACACGTGAAATCTGTTAACTTATTTCCATGCTTGGATGATAAACACGATACCGGTAAATGTTGTTTAACTGAATTTTTCTTATCGAGTTTTTTTAACCGTGAAACTTAATGTCGATAACAGGAGTGTTTTCGAAAGAATATCTCATTAGAATTGCTTATCCCAAATAATTAAATAAACTGGTGGTAAAGTGGTCTTCCTAGTTTTGCATGCATAATGAGAGAACGACCATATGTATTGTGAACTCGTCATTAATTTCCGTAAAAATTAGTTTTTTTTTTATCGAGAATGTTGAGCCTTTTATGAAGAAAACATTAGGAAGTTATTCACACGATTATTTTTTTTCTTTTTTTTTTTTAATTTGTGTCTTCGTTGCATGCCGAATTGATTGGTATTATTGTGATACACACACATGTTTAAAATATTTGTTAGAAATTTGGTTATATGGAATGTTTGTTTGATACTGGTTGCTTATCCTCTGGCATGGAAATAGGTAAGTTGTACAAACTAAGTATATTCTTTTCTTCCACTTCTCACAAGCTGAACCAATATACATGTAAATATAGTATTTAAGCTTAAAATAAAAAAAATCATGCGTGATTGTTTTTTTTCCGTTCACTTCACAATTATATAATGTTCATCAAGCTAATCCATTTTACTTAATACCATCACACATTTCTTTTTCAAAACCAAACAAAATATACTTTATGGCGAAAATTACCTGTTTGAGTGACTTATGCAGTGAAACTTTAATTATTTAGGATGTAGTCCTTGTCAAGGAAGGATCTCTAGGGTTCAGTATCATTGGTGGTACGGATCATTCCTGCACGCCGTTTGGTGCAAAAGAACCTGGAATTTTTATATCTCATGTAAGTACTGGAATATTCTATATGTAAAAATTAAAGAAGTATGTATGAAGGTATAGATTTTTATTTATTTTTTAATATGTATTAGGTCGTTCCTGGTGGTATAGCTGCAAAGTCGGGAAAATTAAGAATGGGTGATAGAATATTGAAAGTAAATGGTACAGATGTAACAAAAGCCACTCATCAAGAAGCTGTGATGGAACTGCTGCGACAAGGAGATCAGATTGTGCTCACCGTTCAACACGATCCATTACCAGACAATTATCAGGTAAAATATTATGAACTGTTTATTTACTTTTTGCTAACATTGCATAACATCACTGCTTCTTAATTATGACGTAGCTTCATAGTTCTAACACGCTTAAGAGTGCTGTTTTATTGACCACATACTCACAATGAATATCACACCTTTACAACTTCTGATGCTCAAATATAATAAATTAATAATTAAATATACAGTATCGTGAATATTTCAAATATGCGTACCGAACAGCAATCGCAGTTAGATGAAATGAGACATAATAAAATCTGTTAGCCTCTTACGCACTTTCCATTTAACAAATTGACGGAAAACATATATTTATGCTTATCGATCAGTGCTTATTATCTGCAAACGGTGGCACTTAGCACTTCACTTCAATCAATTTCCACGTTTAATGGCATTATGTATAATCTGTTCTACAAGCTGGTCGAAATAGAGTACATCCCTGTGACAGTAAGTACTCAATTTGTTTGACCTATTATTTTTATTTCTCGATATTCTGCTTATTCCCTTCTCAAGCTCGCAAGCAAATTCTGCACCAAGTCACGAGCAATCGCTTTCTTGCTTAGGCTGAGACTGTATAGAAGTTTATAATAATTATCTTTTAAATTGCTTCAAGTGCTTGTTCCAACGTTAAAAATGCTTAACATGATAATCTTTTTATCATGAACTTATAACGTTTACATGTAAAAAGATGGATATGAAATAAAATTTGTAAAAAGTTGTAATACTTCAGCAGTAAGACATGTATTTCGAACTAATTTTTGTCATTTACTGACTTTTAGGAATTGGTCATTACAAAAATGCCAGGTGAAAAACTCGGTATGCACATTAAGGGCGGTCTCAGAGGACAAAAGGGTAATCCCCTTGATCATACGGATGAAGGGGTTTTTATATCTAAAATTAATTCCGGCGGTGCAGCTAAAAGAGATGGAAGACTGAAGGTAATTTACTCTTATGGATGGGTTTAAGCTTTCGGACGTTCGTTTTTGCTATGTGGAAATTTCTATTTATTTTCATTTGTAGGTCGGCATGAGACTGTTAGAAGTCAACGGTACGTCATTGTTAGGCGCGACACACCAAGAAGCAGTGAATATACTTCGGTGTTCAGGAAACACAATTACACTAGTAGTTTGTAAAGGATATGACAAATGCGAGGTCGAGCCTCATTTTCCAGTATCAGATGGAAGAGAATCTAAAGAATCAAAGACATCTAAAGAATCAAAAGATCCTGCAGCCGACGGTACTAAGTCTTTGTCGCAGAGTGTATCCAGTTTGGACCGCGACGACGAAGAAGCAGCAACTCTTAGACAGGAACAGGAAATGAAGGCCGAGCTTGTGGCATGGGAACAAGAAGAGAGGGAACGTGCTTTGTTGGAGCATAGAGAAAAATCTACACCTGAAAAAGTAATACTTATGACAGTTGCCATTTACATAGAACATGAAATATATTGACGGATGATTAATTAATTAAATGTTGTAACACTATTCAGGTATTAGACGTAGTAAGAGCCGCTGAATCATTAGTAAGCAAATCGAATAGTCCTGTCGATATGGTACCGCCAAAATCACCGGGTGGTACCAAAGATCTCAAAACGACTACAATCGTGATGAGCAAACACACTCTAGCACCGCAAAATACAAATGTAAGTACCTTTGTTGTTTTATCAAATTTACATTTGAATATGTGCATGGTTTTGAAAGTATTAATAGATTTGCCAACACTGGTTAATTTTACTAACAAATGTTTGTTCATATGAATATTACAGTATTTAAATTTTATAGATATGAGTATGTAATGCAATTAGACGGTTTTAGTTTTCTTTTGTTTTATTTTATGGTAGCATTAACTGGTTATACCGAGTTAATACTGAGTTCATACTGAGTTATTCCTAAATACACTTCTATCTTATGGATTTATTGCTTTCTTTCGTTAGTACTCTATATTTTACTTATAGAGCAATCACTAATGTTGTATTTTATTTGAGGCTTGACTTGAAACAGAGTGCACGATCGCTACATACATTTTATTAGTAGTTGGAAATCATACATCTATTTCCTTGTTTGACGAATGCGTGTGTATGTCGTGATTACATATATGTATAATTTATTAACAAAAATATTACACTCTTTATTAATGGCATTAGAACAAAAGGAGGGACGTGTTATAAATATCTCATTCTACGAACAATAATACAGAAAAACGACAAGAAAAGTTTAACTACTCTGGAAATAGAAAAATTATTATGGTACACTGATACCAATTATAAATTCAGCTCTTCCCTAACAACTCACAGAAGTAAAAATTCCATCCTGTACCAATGAATTGTAAATTATGCATTTGTGGCATCTTTCTACATGTTTGCATAAGCATGACAACTAGTAGTTCTCATCTAAATGCATTTTATTTATTCCCATCAACGTTTACATATCTATGTGTGCGTAACGCATTAATAATAACAAGAAGATAACATAAAAATATACGAATGCCATGCAACATCTTCTTAAAAGAAATTGAAATATTAATTCTCAGCTTGTACAGAAGAAAGAATAATGTCAACTTCTTAATCATTTAACACCATAAATTTACACTCACAATGAATGTAGATAGATTTTCCAATTCTTTGTCATTAGAAGCAAGTCTTATATTATTTGCCCTTTATCATTCTGCTCATCATGAGACTCGTTACTTATTTGTTCATATGTGACGCATGAAGTGTACATTTTGTCAGTGTTCTTAGCGTCGCATGCTCTCCTGAGCAGCAAAACAAGAGATATTTCACATGTTTACAGACAGTGGAAGGTGATAGCGCTACTTTGGCTGCCCTCTAACAGAAGTGAGTCGTTCGACCCTCTACTCATTTCCCCTGTGTCTACGTCCATACCTCTGAATCCGCAGGACTGTGCCATAATAAATTATTCTAAGGAATATTCATATTGTTAAGAGGTCTTTCTACTATAGAGGGTTGAAACTTTCAAACTCGTTTCATATTTCATTCATAATTTTTTATCTATTTTAACAAAACTGCACTTAAAACCTTAGACATTTCAGATTGACCGAATATCAACTTTCATTAATAATTTAAATATGCATTTACTAAAGGGCATTCTACAAATAAATTTTTCACTAGCTTTTCCAATTTTCCTTATAAAGAATTGGATAAAGATATCTATATATTTTTTTTTTGAAAGTGTACTTCTAAAAAGTGACTTGCTTTCTTAAATACTAAAGCAGGAAGACCCCTTAACTCGCATATAATCACTGTTTATTGCGTTTCATGGGCATCATTATTATACAATTTTAACTATCGTTACTCCGTTTGTTACTGAAACTGCCATTATAATGTTAAGTGTATTATTGCGAACATGCTGACTGGCTGGATTGGTTCTGTGATTGGTTTCTTGCTTTTGGTCCAAAATAGGGGATAAGATTTTAATCGTCACAGAAAGTGTGATATATCTTCCTTAGCTACAGATTCTGGTGTACATATATCATGGCTCCTTCGTTTGTGGATATCGGTTGAAAGATGAACATGAGAAAAATATTTCTGTGATAGGTAGACAAAAGTCGAGTAGACAAGAACTTCCCGCGTGTTTAACGGATATTTTTTAGCTATATTTGTACATTGATTCTTAGAGTTGTTTTGCAGTCTATTTGAAAAAAAAAAATGGAAATGTTAGAAAATGGTATCACGGGCGACTGTTGTAATGTATTGAGCTTAAAAGAATATTATGCGAACTTCTATTGGGTACTATGACAAGATGTAATGCAAGTAAGAAAAGGGAACTATAATGACGGTGCATGGCTGGTATTGTTATTCACAAAATTGAGATTATGCTCAACATGAATTAATGAATTATTTGTGATTTCATTGGAAGAAACATTTTTCCAGTAGAATGTATATGAAACGTATAATCTTAATTATAGTATATCATTTAATGAATCCTCTATATTTTTGCATGCTCACTTTTGAGAATAACGGTACCCTTGATGAGAATGCCAAGTTTAAGTGTATTGATTTTCTCTTGCGTGTATTAATATACTTGAAACTTGCATTCTATGCAAATAGTTGTTACTGTCATTAATGTTTCCTTTTGTGATACATGGCATAGCATTTGAAAGAGAAAGAATCTAAGTGTCTACATTTATATTCGAAAGCATTTTACTTTGTTTCATATTTTCCATAGACACGGAAAGAAAGTGGTGATCTGTTTACCAAAGTTTTTACAGTTATTTTAATACAGTGTATCATGATTATGCTAATGTGTCTTTTTTATATTATTAACAAGCTAGCTCGCGTAAAAGAAAGATATTTTACTACTTCGAAGAGTGTAAACATGATTATTTTATAGAGCACAAACTGTATGTTGTAATTCATAAGTACCCCTTATTATATATACACATATATTTCATTATTTTGACATGAGAATAGACGATCGATGCGTGTATCACTAGTTAAAGGAATGTACCCAAGAATATCAGGTTTTCATTACTTACCTTATTATATATGATGTACAGATGAACCAAAGAAGGTGAAATATTATTTGATAAGGTGTCTATACGTCTAGCATACCTTCTGAGTTACAAATGCTAGCACTCATTGGATGGTTACTGGCTGCAGTAAACTCATATCATTATTGAAATATAAATCAATGTACTGTATTCTACAAATTTTCTATAAATGTTATACGTTGACATAAATCTAATGGACCAGATGTTTATATATTATTACAAAGTATGAGAATAAGATAGTATTTATCTAATTAAAAGAAATTAATAAAAAACAATGTTAATGTTGAAGTTCCAGTTGATCGACGTAACAATGAAAAAATACATGCAGTGCTTTATTCGGATGTGTCAATGCGCCAGGTCCTTCTGAAAAAAGTTACGGTTATCGTGTATTAATATTATCACACCGCGGGAATATACATTTTTCATGTTCATGTTTAATGACACAGAAGAGATTACAGTTCCTGTTAATCAATCGTAAATTGGAATGAGAAATTAATAGCATTGTTTCAGAATTTCTTGAGATGCATTGATACACATGTGGAAGGATGAAAGATAGGGTACAAAATGTGAAGTAACTTTATAAAATCGAGTTTAATATATTTAAAATCATTGGAAGGGTATACAAACAAGATTATGCGCAAAGCTGCATGAATTGTTGCAATAATAGTACAATTGATATGATACTGAATGTATAGGTGGTAAAAAAAAAACCAAAGAAAAAGATAATTGCATAAATAAGTTCAAAACTGATTCCTTTTTAATTCTGATATAGATTTTGTATGAGATGTAGTACTGAAAATAAATCTGTTTCTAAAATATAATTGCTAGTCCCTCAGAGAGACAGAGAGAGAGAGAAAGAGAGAGAGAGAGAAAGCGAGAGAGCGAGAGAGAGAGAGAAGAAGGAATGTGGATTTTTGTTTAATAGCATAGAAATTAATCTTAGCGCGTTGATTTATACATAATGATAGTTGTATAATTTAATATAAACATTTACTTTTTTATTGTACAATTAGATTGCATTAAGCATTGCATTAATATTACTAATACAATTCTTCGTGTTATTTACTCAGTCACTAAGGAAAGAAAGAGCTGGAACACCAGTGGATTATTCGTCAACCAAGTCTCCGGTCTCTACTCTTACTCCGTCAACGAATGTTGATCGTACTACTACTACTACCACCACCCAAACCTTACCTTCGCCAAGGAAAAAAAGTTCTATACCGAAACGTAGCATTACCTTCGCAGATCTTCCTCCTGTTTCTAAAGAATCTGTTAGTCATACTTCTCCTACCAAGATCAGAGAAAAGCAATATTCTTCTCTGCATGACAAATTCACATCTGAACCACAAATTGCCTCTTATAAAAAAGTTTATCAGAGCCCTACCGAGACTCATACTCGTTTCAAACTTCCTCCTACTCCTTTGACTGCTCCCGAATCCATCAGGCATCTTGGCACTTCGACTTCCTTTAGCAAACGACAGAACGCACGCTCTGTTGATGGGAATATTCAGGTTGAGGTGGGTTCAACAAGCATGATTAACTAGTACTAACGTGACACTTTTACTTGATACTTAGTACTAAGAATGTTGGTACGTTTGAATCACAAAAATTCATTGCATTCGACTTAAATTGTATTATAATAGGGAGCATTGATGAAGTCATCTCTGTTCACCATCTTTGTAACATGTTTCAATGTATACTTGGAGAGTAAGAAACGCTTGATTAGCAGAGATAATTTCATTGGTACCTCTTAGGATAACTAAAATATATTGCATTACATGGGTACACGTTAGGAAACGTTGCATCAGCATGTGTGCAACAGGTGAAAGTAAGCACATGGGGTAGACACCATTAGTTGTGTTAACATTACAGAGAAATGATACATTACAACAGATAAGATTACTGCATGCAGTTCTGTTAGAACATTATTATATTATTTATATTATTTTCTATCGTTTTGTTATTAATATAATGTTTCAAAATACAGCTATCACCAACAACGTCGCCGACACCGCCGTTAGTGAAAATGTCAGTTAGCGATAAGAAGAAATTGTTTGAAAGTGCCATGGAGGAACATTTGAAACCTTCTCCTAAACCAGGTTCGTTAATAATCAAACAATTTAATTCTAATTGGTAGGAATCAAAAACTTAATCATTTCTGTTTCTCATGGTAGACAAAGTATTCAGTTTTCTCAGTCAAGATGAAGTGGAAAAAATGAAACAAGAAGAAGGTAACTATTCATTTCTGGTAATTTTTCATTATTTCTGTTCGAACTGTTTGCTCGATAATTAATTGTTATTGCGTGCATTTAGAAAAGAAGATTGCAACGTTAACACGGGATGAATTAAAATCTTGGGCACAATTGGATGAAAACGAAGGTCTAGAAGATTTGGAGGAAACGCTAGAAGATCAGGATAATCGACGACCTAAGTAAGCTAAGTTGTACTCTTTCTGCATTTGACAGTGTGGTGATTAAAATTCTTTTTACCCTATTATTTCTTTCTTTGTTGGATCTCTTCATGTCTTCATGCCATTCAATGATAAGAATGGAAAGGAAACAGAGACAAATTCCAAACTACATATAAACAAAATTTAATATCTCAAGTTCTACGGTAATAATACAACTCAAACTTTGCACTAATACAATTATTATTTCAATCATTTTTTTTATCTCGACACCGATCATATTGAAAATTAATATCATTGAAACAGTTGCAACTTATGTTTTTGAACATTGTCCCAGTGAGCTGGGTCTCGATAGATCTCAATCATAACAAAAAAAACAAAGCAACAACAAAAAGTATAAGAGAAGTAATTTACATTAGTGTATTTACATACATGAGTATTACAGCACTATTCTACTTAATGCACATTAATAGTTTAAACATATTCCTGTATATAGAAATATAAAACAGTGTAATTATACAAGTTATTTTTTCCAACTGTAAGATGTTAGATTTAGATTCCTTTTTACTATATAAGTATTTTACGAGGCAGCTATATTTTAATTAAAGTACATACTTAAATTCCTTTTATTACTAAATTATAAAATTGATTAGTAATCGAAACGTCAGAACGTATAATACAGAAAATATTTTTATAGTCAGTTTGTACCTTAGAATCGATCAGAACTTTAACATCTTAAATGAACGTTATAGAGTGGCTCAATATTATGTACATATTATCAGTATTTTTATACCTGCGACAAATTCAAATTTTTAAATGTATATATCTTGCGAACGGGTGCTTTTTGTTTTGATTATTATTTTTATTACGTTATGCATGCTTAACTAGATACAGCGTACAAATAATTTTATTATGTGTTAGCGATTGCTTTCTTTTTTTAATGAAGTAACGTATATTTATACATAGGCTGATGAGATCACATTTACATTGTACCTTGCGGTTAAGGTTGTGGTTATGCTTACATAAGTATATATTTAATGCATAATATAATTAATTGAGACGAGGTGATAGGTTGACGAGGATTATGTATACTGAAATATACTTTCCAACAATGCACAAAAAAATGTATGCTTCAGCACACGTTCATCACACGCACTGCAAGCAAGCGCACTTCAAAGATTCTGAAGAATAGTTATTACTCGGCTGCGGATCTTTATGCAAATCTTATGTTTCCCTTAAGCGAATTGCACAGAAGAACCGTTCTATCGCGTTAGCGGCGAATTCGAATACTTCCAAATGTTGTTAAAATATTTGTAAACGCATACACATCCGCAGTCTCTACTTATTATTTATTTAACACTAACATTTATCCATGGTTTTATTTATAGAAACACGATTCATCTCTAAATAGACAATAATTCGCGCATATAATTATTTTTTAGAGTCTCCTAGAACCTATTATTACCTATAGATTTAGGTGTTGTGTAGTGTAGTTTGATTTTATAATTTTTATTGTTTGTATATAAGTCATGTAATATCCCTCCCGCCTTTGTACACTTCAACGTCGCTTTTGTACCTCTTTTTTTTAACGAATAAACATTCAAACTTTGGCACATGTATATGATTTGTCAGTGTGCATGCTCGTTACCTTACAGTAGCCGACTGAGCTCGCGAAGTTCGATCCCCATTCTGCAGAACCTTCCAAGCAGTGTACGGACAGCGAAAGCAGAACGTCGCTTGAAGGAGAGATTGGTACAGGAGGTATTGATTTTATTGAATCTTTTTAATCAATGCAGTTTCTTTTTGTTCATTAACAATACATCACCATGTTACAAATCATTCTTAATAGAATTGGACAAATCGAAGCATCGTTAAATGACTCTCACTTTATCATATAATATATTTCTCAAGAAGGTATTCTTTATTGATATTGTAATAACCGATTGAAATGATTCAATGCGAACACAAGAAATCTATAGACGAATACGTTTTGATTTGTAATAATAAGTAAGATTGTATTACACAGTAGTATCTTCTTGCTGACGATATTCTTCATTTGTAGGGTGTCATATCAGATGAAGATGAAGAGAGTCACTTGAGTCCAGCTGAGCAGAGAGCACTCAGGGCAGAAAAACGTGCTGCGTGGAGACAAGCGCGTTTAAAATCACTTGAACAAGTAAAGTATACGTTTGTAATTTAAGTCTTAATTAATCTGCTGAGATCTGCACACGAGATACCATTGAAGAACTATAACAGAAACGATATAGTCTAAAGGAGTTATGTTTAATGGCTTCGATGCACTTGGATTAACATCATCTTAAACTTTATTTATAGGACGCCCTTCAAGCACAGATAGTAATTAAAAAAATGAGTGAAATGATGGACACCACGCAGAAGACGGATACAACACCGGTAGACTCTACGGATGCTGTTAGTCCTATCTTTGAGCCAGAGAAGCCAGCCGATGTAAGCATTCGCGAAGCCCATCTCGCATCTACCGGTTATACGATCAGTAACTACGTAATCTAACGATGCGTCTGAAATGAATTAACCAGCATTGTCGATTTATACCGATTTAACCTGATTTATATACTAATTACTTCTTTGCTCGTCTTGTGGTTCTAACTTAGTGTTCCGTGTATTACAATGTTATGTAACTACAACACCGCCTTCTTTGTCTTACTACCATAGTTCGCTACTACGTTACGGCCGTCTAGCGCAGATTTCCCCAAACTTGCTGTACGCAGCAAGGTGGGTCCCCCTAAAGAGATACGCGAATCGGAAAAAGTAGTGGACGAGAAGGTCACTCGACGTACCGAAGAGTATGTGGATGAGGTGACGGGTGAACGTCGCGTGCGAACGGTCGAATACGTCGAGAAGCTCATTGAGCGACAGGTACTATAGATTCTAAAATTTGCACAGAATTTAAGCACCAGGCATTCTCTGATCACATCACCAACTAGAAGCGGTTTGAGTGAGAAGCACATAGGATGGTTTGATAGCTGGTATGCTATCCTCATTGTATCTTAGATATATACCCAGTATGTTTCAATGATCGTTCAAACACCTTTTATTAATAATATATATATAAACGATACTGGATCGCCAATTCTTTTCTTCCATGATTCACTGATAGTAGATTCGAGTAAACTAAAATGTAATTATATGTATCCTTGGATATTCGAAACTTTGAATTCAATAATGTGAATAGTTTCATAAGATTTCAGCTAAAGGTTTTTATGTTTAAACCTGTATTCTTTAAATGTGTTTATATATCTGTTCATACGCGCGTTGTATCTACATTTACCGATAAACAACTTCAAGTTAATTTATATGTGTATGTATGCGTGTGTGCATGGCACTCTCAAAATCATTTTGCTTCATTGTACACAATATATTGGAGACAGTCAGTTCAATGGTTACGTTTGTTGTTCCAAGAATCCAACATTGACTATGGAAGTGCAACCTGCACCACCTTGAGCAATTGATTTCATTTCCACTGATCACTAACAATCTCTACTCACACTATTGGTAAATGCTACTATTGGTTTATCTTATCTAATCATTTCTAAAGCATGTGTAAGTATATCCTTTTAAGTGATACTTTGTTGTAGTTATTTTGGTGGTAATGGTAGATACTAATCGTTGACATAGCACTACTATAAATTATATAGTTGATTTCATTTTGCGATATATTCATTTTATATACCCTGTACTGTTACTATTCCAATTAGTGACTGGACATGTCGATGTAAAAAGTTTTTGTTATTTTTTTTTTTTTTTACTGCTACGCGATACGTACCTGTCTTCACGATTCACAATGTGTTTATTTATGTGACTAGGTCGAAACGTTAAGGGAAAAGATTATTTCACTGGAATTAAGTAACGCGGAAGATGAAATTGAAAGTATTACCGGGACAGGAGCCAGCGAAGGTGAAAGCGAGAGCGAAGAGATTACTGAAAAGTCTTCAGCTGTCAGCACTCCGCAAGAGAAAACTGAAACGATTATAACTACAAGTGCCACTGAGGGTGCCGCTCCTAAAATCAGTGCAAATACTGTTATAAACACGTCGAAGAAAAAGAGAAGAAAACGTTCAAAAAAAGGTCGCCATTGACCGAAGATACAAGTATTGGTGCATAAATTCAAACACAGGTATAAGGAAAATTAGTGAATATTTCCTTCTATAATGACATCTAAAAAACGTATTCCAACAAAGGAAATTTTGTGTTACACCGTCTTCACACTTCAAAGCCCTGCTGTATCGGTGCATGTAGTATTATAAATTCTTCATTGTGTATCGCTGTAACACAGCGTACACGTATACGCATAAGATATGATTTTATATCCATTGTTTTGTACAACTCGTTAGGTGCAGACGAAGCTACATTTATTTTTCACATGAGCCGTGCTATAATTTTGATATTAACGTACTGTTTTTATTACTATTAACACCATATTTTCTGTGGTCTGGTGCAGTATAACAATCGATAATCAGTTTTAATGTCTCGTATTTTATAGAGTTTGTATTTTCATAAATTGGAACTACTTGTATCTTTCTATAAATATGTCTGAACATTGGAAAATGTTACTGTTTACAAAGGAAATACACTTACCGAAATAAGCATGTAATGTCGCAAATAGTATTCTTACTATTGGTAGTATCATTATGATCATTTTGTGAAATATTTATATTAATACCATGTGATTCAATAGTTTACATTAATCTTATGTAAATTGATGCACATTCCCTTTTATAATTTTTGTTGTATTATTTGACTACAGTGAACGAGTCTCAATTTTGAACTGGTACTCTAATTTAGGCAGTGCTTTTATGTTCACAAAATGCAAGGAATACCATTGAAAAAAAATATATATATATATAAAATGCAGAAGATAATATTTTTTACTACTTAATTGAAGAACATGAATTAAATTGTATAATTGGCTTCAGATAGTTGTAACATATAATATATTTAGTTAGCATCAAAATTAAATTAATAATGTGAACCACATACAGATGTTGTGGTTTGTAAAGTATTTTATTTATTTTTCTTTAGAAGTAAGTAAATTATACATATATATAAATATTATATATAATACTGTTTTAATCCACACTGAGATTCATTTTAAAAGCACATTGTATTTAATCTCATTGTTGAGTATCAACGTGGTTTAATCATTCATCTTTAGGAAGAAATATATTTAATTAAAACTATTATTCAGTTTAATATCAACGTTGCCACTTTTGTAATAAATACGACTATTAAACTTTTAAATTATTTTAAATATACTATTCATGATTTTGTTTTATGATTTTATTTGTTTTAATTTATTCATGCCAACGCTTGTTACATTTTGCCGTTGGCATATTTTATTTTACGATGCATCAACGCAGGAATGAATTTAAACGATTAAATAATTAACATTCATTTTTGCATGATATGCATTAAATAGAAACATGATTGTCAACATCAACTAGTAGTCTTTATAATTTCATACATGTCTATAAACTTTTGCCTACTTTAGGAATGCAATATATAAACTAGAATGAATAATTTGTATTACTTAAGTTCTAAAATTTTTATATACTTACCGAAGACCTTATGTATCGAAATAACATTTTGTATGAATTATATACGTTTTTTCAAATAAAGCAGACCATATTATTAAGAACGTTTAAAGTTACACATATAGCGCGTAACAAATATTTACTGAAACAAGTACATTAATTAATTGCGTTTGTAAAGTGCGATTAAGGGAGCGGGACCAATCACTACATTATTTATAACGTTATATAGGAAGAAAAATATAATCTAGGCACATTTCATTATATGTCTGTAACATGTAACTTCAGGTATTGTGTCCATGTTACGCGTGATGGATCTAACAATATTATCAAAATTATAAAAAAAAACTGGTAAAGTGCCAATATTAAGTATATCTCTATAGAAGTAATACAAACAGAGACTTATCTACTCTGTATAGAACAAGGAAATTGTCAGGTACATATAATACGACAGTTTGTAACAGTTATAGTGTTAAAAATTGTTGAATACACTCATTTTTTATGGAAATTTTATACAATATTATTAAACCACATGATTTGTTCATTGAAATGTAAAATTTTTATTATCAAAATTTTTAATGCTATAACAACCTACTCAACAATCACGTTTTGTATTGCTTTGTAAGCTTATGTTTTTTAAGCAAACCTTACAGAGGTACTTTACATCAATATTGAACATAGTAATAGTAATTAATAATGTGTATCTTTGTAGAGCTATCTAGAGCTTTGTATTGTTTCATAATTAAACACTTGAATACAAAGATAATACTATCTCCTGTAATATATGCTATACGTTTGGATAGTGTTACTTACTTTTTCGAAGATGAACTAAATAAATAAATAAATAAATAGCAAGAAATGCAAAGTATTAAAGTGCAAAATATTGGAACTATAGGATGAGAAATGATATACACGTTTATTTATCTGTGTGTTTCTATTAAGCAATATTTATAGAGTTTACACACGTGAATTTGTAAACAGAATAATGTACATTTAAGCGCAAATTTATTTTAGACAATGTATAACTGCGAAAAATCTTACAATTGATTTTTATGCTTTAAATAAGTAAGAAAGTAGATATAATTTTCAGAAGTTTTTTATACCGATCCTCATGCTACATTAAAATAAATGTAATGTAGTAATATATTTATAATGAAGGATGTATATTCCGATCTTTTATTACAAATTATAACCATCGTTCACGTTCATTTTATCTTTTTGGTGCAATGATACCTTCTAATTGAGTCTGAAAAACATTATGCTTAATATTTATCAGTATCTTAGATGAAGTGAATTATTAAGAACTCTCGTTTCATCTAATTATTACCTTTAGTTGTTGATTGGTTTTCTTAAGGAACTGTATCTCTTCTGTATGTTTCTTTTCCTCTGCTTCTCTCAACTCAGAGGATCTTTTTTGAGCTTGATCAAATTTTTGTTTCAATTCAGTAACTGTTTTTTCCAGTTCAGACTTCTGCAACCGTAATTCATCAGCAGCAGCTATTAAGTCCTCTTTTCCTTGTTCAGCCTGTAAGAAGTCTTATAAAGTCTTCACGTTTCAGAACGTTTTTCTAGGAAAATTATATACTCTCACTTGTAGAGCTTTGCGCATGCCGAAAGCAATACTGCTTTCATACAATATTTGGTATGCGGCCAATGTCATTTTAAGTTCATCTCTAATCCGAAGCAGTAGTATACCGCGTTCAGCACAGTTCACAGTCACTTGGCGTATTATTTCATCTGAAAAATACATCATCTTAACATTTCAATTGACATATAAGTATAAAAACAATCAAGGAATTATAAAACAATATAACAGTTACCAAAGCATTGCGTATAGAGCTCTCTACGAACTGGACAAAGACCTGTTTCTCTTGCTTGCCTTTGTTGCAGTTTCATGTCAAGCTGTTCTTGTAGATTAATAACATCCAATCTTGTTGCAGGTGTACTTGAAACCTGTATGAACCATTCGTATCGAAACAAATAAGTAATTAGTTACATTAAGCTGCTACTTTTATCAATAAAGTTGATTATACTCGTTGAATCCATATTTGTCCATCTTCTTCCCACTTTTTGGGTGGTAAGATCCTATTTAAAATGTCAATGGTTTCATGTCTTGTATCAAGAATCGGTGGAATACTTTGTACTTTGCAAACTGTTGCTCCAATTTTTGGTCCAGCTTCTTTAGGTATCTGTCTTGATAAACACACATAATTAAAGCTTTTCTTTTTTAGTATTATCAATATTATTCTATTTGAACCATTGAACCTTTTCTGGCCGTGTTGCATCTAAAATTGGATTGTCGTACTTCACCAAGGTATCCAAGGTAGGAATAGTACGATCTTTTATTGCTGTTGCCATTGTTCTTATGTTCACTTACGTTTTATTAAATATATTTTAATTATAATGTACGAGTTAGTATACTAGTTAGTATTAGAAGTGTCACGAACTATGAAGTAGATGTGAAAATACAGAAAGTTTAGACATTGTCATAGCAACGTTGATGTATCATCTGTTACCAAGTAATGGTGTATTGATCAAAGAAAATAAACGTGTGTACTGTAAAGTAATTTTTATTATAACAATTTAATAAAAGTATGTAAAGCCTACAACGTCGTTGGTCCTCCATACATTATCGTTTTTACACTCAATCGCATTTAAAGTAGTAATACATTCTTTCAGTTAATTTTATATATATTCTTTCTAAAACAGCTAATATGTTAAGATTAATTTATAAGCAATAAAATTTGTATAAATTTGTGAAACATCACATTTGTGTAATTTAAAGTTCGGTATGTTTCTGTGTAATTCTTGCTTCAAGTTCCATATGAAGCTTTTGAACTGTTCTAGCATGTTTTTTAATATGTTGTTCTCTGGTGGAGTTATCAGGGTCGTGAGTCTGACCTTTCCGTGCAGCTTCCAAAGCAGCTTCAGTGTGTAGATGACGCAATTTAAGTAATCTTCCTTCATAATGTTGAAGTTCCTTCTACATAATACGGTAAAATATATTTTTCTTACACTTTGTATATAAGAAGAGACACAATTAGTATAAAGAAATTTCATTGCATATGTTACCTTTAAAGAAGCACGTTCTTCTGGAGAAAATGAACTTTCTAACACAATTCTCCATAACCCTTGTACTTTAGGTTCTATAAATTCTCTATGGTTGGGACCTTTGGCAGCTAATCTGTCCAATCTATCAAATCCACTTCCAATTTCCAGATGTTTCTCTCTGAAAATATATTTTTATAATTCTGTTGATTTATTAAACATAATTAAACTTAAAAAATTATTTTTTTGATATACCTAAGCAATGCTGCCTTTTGTAAACGATTCAATTTTTGTCCAGGTATATCATTAGTCACTTTTTCTTCTCCTTCTATCATATTCCAGACTTCCGGCTTGCTAACTAAACTGTCTATAAATAAATACAAAGTTATACTTTGTTATACTTTGCTATTCAAATTTGAAAATGTACAATTAAATTTCTTACTTTCATCTGCTTCCGAATCTCCAGCATCCACATCTTTCAAAAGACTCTTATATTCGTCTATTTTATCTTGGTGATGCTGAAATTCTTCCTTCAAAGTTTTTAATTCTTCAGCTAATAAACATAAATATAAGATGTACAAATCCCCATAATTCTAAGGCTTGTTCGCACATTATAAAGTATATGCATAAGACAGTTACTTACAAGTAAAACCAGCAAATTCAGCTTTAGCCCATAACTTATTTAACTTCTTGTCTTTAAATACATCTTTGGCAATATAATTACTGCCATCATTTAATGCTTTATGTTTCTTCAATAATTCAGGGTTCTCTGTATCATCAAAGTGCTCCAATATCCCATACGTGCTCATAATCCCTTCAAATGTAAAAAAAACATGTATGAGATAAAGTAATAATTTTGGGCAATTAAAATGTATTACTTTAACAATTTAATATGTATGTAATATAAAAGACAATAAATTAATTGTTTATTTCCAATTACCTATAAGCTTCTTTCTTAAACGAGCTTCTTCTTCGCCATTTGGATCTTTCCCATCAGCTTTCATATGCTTATACGCAATTTCTTCTTTGTCATGAATCTTCAAATCACTGAATATTGATTGGAGTTTGGAATCAGTCAACCGCTATTAGAAAATATATTTTGATTTATTTTTTAATGATGCAAAAGTAATGAAGAAATGTATGATTCTGTGATACCTACGTTTTTTGCTTTAATCCATAATGTATTTAATTTTGCCATTCGGTACGGTTTATCCAAATCGCGAAGAGAGGTTAAAATATCCAGAGGATCCTCAATTTTCGGTGCATTTGCTTCGGCGGAATATTTACTAAGAGCTACACTAGCGTCAAACAATAAAATCCATGAACTTATAAATAAATAAATATTAATTATACACGCCATTGGTACTTTAAAATTCAGTGTGTCAGGAAATGAATACAAATGACGTGTTTAAATGACGTTTAACATCTAATTCGTGTAACAATAACCCTTTACATACAATGAGAAAGACAAAGGCAAAGTAACGGTGCGACAAAGACAAAAACTTATCAATTATCGGTAATTATTTTGAGGTTTAATCGTTTTCCTAATAGATGGCGCCACCAAACCTAGAAAAGGAAAGAAAACGGACGGTATGTAGGAATGAGAAGGAAAGAGATAGATGCTTTGGTGGCGCCATCTAGCGTACACGGTCGGATGCTAGTTGGAATCGAGGGGCTTTCTCATACCGACTCCGGCAGTCATTCGTGACGGTTCGAGGAGTTTTTCACTCCAATTCTGGGGGTCTCTCGTGGGGGTTCGAGGGGTTTCTCATACCAATTCGGGGGTCTCTCGCGGGGGTCTCTCATACAAATTCGGGGGTCTCTCGTGGGGGTCTCTCGTGGGGGTCTCTCGTGGGGGTCTCTCGTGGGGGTCTCTTGTAGGGGTCTCTTGCGGGGGTCTCTCGTGGGGGTTCGAGGGGTTTCTCATACCAATTCGGGGGTCTCTCGTGGGGGTCTCTCGTGGGGGTCTCTCGCGGGGCTTTCTCGTGGGGGTCTCTCGCGGGGCTTTCTCGTGGGGGTTCGAGGGGTTCCTCATTCCGATTCCAGCAATCAGTCGCGACGGTTCGAGCGGTTTCTCACATAGATTCAGGGGTCTCTCGCGGGGGTTCGAGGGGTTTCTCACGCAGATTCAGGGGGTCTCTCGTGGGGGTCCGAGGGGTTTCTCACATAGATTCAGTGGGTCTCTCGCGGGGGTTCGAGGGGTTTCTCACTTAGATTCAGTGGGTCTCTCGCGGGGGTTCGAGGGGTTTCTGACTTAGATTCAGTGGGTCTCTCGCGGGGGTTTGAGGGGTTTCTCACACCGAATCGGGGGGTCCTTCGTGGGGGTCTCTCGTGAAGGTTTCTCGCCGAGGTTAAAGGGGTTTCTCACACCGACTCCAGAGGTACCTCGTGACAGTTTGAAGGGTTTCTCACACCAATTTGAGGGGTTTCTCACACCGACTCCAGTGGTATGTCGTGACAGTTTGAAGGGTTTCTCACACCGATTCCATGGATTGGTGGGGATACTATCGGAAGCTGCCGTTGCGTTCCAGTTCACAAAGTTGTAAATGGCTCAATATGTCAGAAGCTCACTAGCCATGCAGCTCAAACTAAAAGAGCTCTCGTACTTGGGATTTCTTCAACTTAGAAGGTTCCCGGAATGGCTCTGAAGCTCTAAAGTTCAAATGCCATGTGGCTCAAACTAATAATGATCCATTTTTATAATTCCTTGACCATCTCTAGGGCCAAAACATGACTCAAAACCTCAAATGCCTTCCTGCAATGTGCCTCCAACTAAAAAGGCACCAATTTCAACAATTTTTGACCCCGTCGCAGTTCCCAAAAATGGCTCAAAAGCTCGAAAGCTCACATACTACTTGTCTCAGACTAAGAAGTCCGATCTTTTACTATTTTTGGTCCTTTTAGAGTTTCCAAAAATGGCTCAAAAGCTCGGAATCTGAACTACCTTGTGGCTCAAACTAAAAAGCTCAGATTTTTACGTTGCCTTCTCCTTTTGTATCATCCAGAAATGGCTCAAAAGCTCGAAATCTCAACTACCTGTGGCTCATACTAAAAAAGCTCAATTTTTACGTTGCCTACTCCTTTTGTATCGCCCAGAAATGGCTCAAAAGCTCGAAATCTCACCTACCTTGTGGCTCATACTAAAAAAGCTCAAATTTTACATGGCCTACTCCTTTTGTATCCCCCGGAAATGGCTCAAAAGCTCGAAATCTTACCTACCTATGGCTCATACTAAAAAAGCTCAAATTTCAAAAAATGCCTAGCCTTTTGTATCCCCCAGAAATGGCTCAAAAGCTCGAAATCTCAACTACCTTGTGGCTCAAACTAAAAAAGCTCCATTATATATATTCTTAGACCCGTGACAACTTCAATTTGGAGCTTTTTTAGTTTGAGCCACAAGGTAGTTGAGATTCCGAGCTTTTGAGCCATTTTTCGGAATTTCTATAGCCCAAATTTCCGCGAAATCGAGCTTTTTTAGTTTGAGCCACAAGGTAGTTGAGATTTCGAGCTTTTGAGCCATTTTTCGGAATTCCGATAGCCCAAATTTTCGCAAAATCGAGCTTTTTTAGTTTGAGCCACAGGTATGTAAGATTTCGAGCTTTTGAGCCATTTCCGGGAGATACAAAAGGACTAGGGAATGTAAATTTGAGCTTTTTTAGTATGAGCCACAAAGTAGTTGAAATATCGAGCTTTTGAGCCATTTTTGGGAGCTGCAAATGGCGCAAGATGAGCAAAACGAACATTTTTCAGTATGAGCCAAATGTTACGTGCACTTTCGTGCGGTTGAGCCATTTCAGGGAGCTGCAGAATTGCTATAAACTGTAAAAACGGAGCTCTTTGTTTTGAGCCTCCTGTGCCTAGAGCTGTCGTGTTTCTGAGCCATCTTTGCTAACTGCAAAAGCTGCAAACATGTAAAAAATGGGGCATTCTTATTTCCGTCGCACATCAAGGGAGCTATCATCCATTTTTATGCTATTTATGGTAGCTGCCGATTGTCCAAAGATTATAAGAATTAGAGCATTTTGAGTTTCAATGCCATGGTGATATCTGTTGGAGGCCCCATTAATCCTCTCGAGAAAATCTACGTACCCTGTATACAGACTTATGGAATAGGTGTGACAAACCCCTTGAACTATCGCGAGAAAGCCCCGCGAGGGACCCCCTGAATGGATATGAGAAACCCCTCGAACCCCTGCGAGAGACCCCTTGAATTGATATGTGAAACCCCTGGAACCCCCGCGAGAGACCCCCTGAATCTATGTGAGAAACCCTCGGAACCCCCGCGAGAGACCCCCTGAATCTGCGTAAGAAACCCCTCGAACCCCCCGAGAGAGACCCCTTGAATTGATATGAGAAACCCCTCTAACTTCTGCGAGAGACCCCCTGAATCTATGTGAGAAACCCCTCGAACCCCCGCGAGAAACCCCCTGAATTGATATGAGAGACCCCTAGAATTGGTATGAGAAACCCCTCGAACCCCCGCGAGAGACCCCCTGAATTGATATGAGAAACCTCTCTAACTTCTGCGAGAGACCCCCCGAATCTATGTGAGAAACCCCTCGAACCCCCGCGAGAGACCCCCCGAATCGGTACGAGAAACCCCACGAACCGTCGCGACTGACTGCTGGAATCGGAATGAGGAACCTCTCGAACCCCCACGAGAGACAAACCTAATGCGCGTGCGAGCCCCCACTCTTTCGTTCCCCTTCACACACAAGTATTCTTCTCTTTCCTTGTCTACTGTTGATAGTGCCACCTATTAGGAGGGCGCTGAAACTTCTAGCCAAATAGTACGATATAGTGTCCGCTAGATGACGCCACCGAAAGCTCTACCTCCTTCCTTGTCACACCCATATATCTTACCTTTTCTTTCTTTCGCCAATATCGATGGAGCCATCTATCGGGGAAACGGTGAAACTTCTAAATGCTTACCGCTGTATGGTATGTCTAGCATCTCTCCTTTATATTATCTTCCAAAATTTATGTACGTAGGATTCATAGCGAACTTATTGTTTCTCGAACAATTAATTTTTATATCTTTTAACATCTAATTCTTTTTAAACAGTCGGTACATTAGACTAATGGTTATCGTCGGTGGTAAAACACTTACCGTCTTCTCGGGTCTCCGTATCCTCTGTTGGTTCGTTGGGACGCGGGAACTTCAATTTAGGAACAAAGGGCGAATAATTTATCTCGAGTTTATCTTAATTCAGATAATATTTATTTGATAGATATAATACATTGAATTTGCCAGCACATGTGAGAGAAACACACACTTCTCGGCGAATAATACTTGCTGTTTCCTTATAATTCGACACCTTCCAATTATTCCTATACTACTGCTACCGAACATACTTTGTTTTTCTTCGGTTGTCCGTGGAACGGAGTGTTTCGATTCATTGTTTCCTTGGTTTTCCTTTCCTCGGCGCTTCCACGCTCGACTCACTCCTCGACACGCGGCAATCGGTACAAGCGGTACCTGCAAACGCCGTCAGCGCAGCTGTAGAATCCGAGTTCGCGTCAAGAAAATCGGGGGCAATTACAGAGATGAATCGTGTCGTCTCGCGGACAATAAAATGCTCGACTCGCTCACCAGCGGAGAGGCCGCGAGTCGCATCCCGCTGCTGTTCGCCCTGTAAAGCTCGCTTCGCGTTACAATTTCACGTAAACCAAACGTGTACAAACAGAAACGGTACGTCAAAGAAATTTCTAGCAAAGTTTCTATCACCTGGTCCTCGACGCTGCAACTACTGCGAACAGTCGAGTCGACTTTGCCCAACTGCTCCGTACAAATTTCAAGATCCCTTGGATTCATTCGTGAAATCAATCTCTCCGGTCATCAATATCTCAAGGAAACATCCGTCGTTAAAACGATCACTCGAGAACTCGAGAACAAAGCGTTCCGACCGGTAGTCGCATCATGAAAAAATTCCCCATTGATTCATTCGTGAAATCAATCTCTCCGGTCATCAATATCTCAAAGAAACATCCGTCGTTCGAACGATCACTCGAGAACAAAGCACTTCGATCGACCGGTAGTCGCAGCATGAAAAAGTTGAACGAAACTGGAGCGCAACTCTTCGGGCGCGGCGCAACACACAAAACGCACGCGACTCGGCGGAGCTCCTCTCGCGAGCGAGTCCGTTACATCACAGCGTACTCTTCCCCCGGCGGAGGAAAGAGTACCAACGAATACACACACACAGACTTACACGAGATGGTTTCCCGTGCTCGTGTGAACGGGGCGCAATAAAATAGTCAAACGTTACGAAAACTCGTTTCACGCGCAAGTCCCGAAATCGTAAAACGCGTCCACGCATCGAACCGCGGGGATGTTCAACAGGCAAGAAGGAGAAGTCGTAAGTCGCGAGTCCCGAACGCGACGGGCCGCAATGAAACCGGTACTGTTCGGTAAGCTGTATACATGTACGTGTATATATTTATGTATCTCAACGACGAATTAGTGTTCTCGAATGGTGTATCGACGTTCCCTTCCCTTCTTCCCTCGGTCCTTCCTTGAAATCCATCCTCCCTTCGTCGGGGATCACCGCTACGACAGACGGTCGCGTTGTTTATGTACAATGTCTGCGATAAAGACTAATTTAATTTATAAACATCGTTGTCGTTTATGTACAGACGTAATAGAAACGCATTATACATTATAAAACGGACATGTGTAAAAGTGTCGCGAATCAAACAAACACGGTGTGTCACAGTCCACGCCGAGAGACCGTCGGGTCCCCCGCGTGATCCGATCGGCGAAGCCGTCCCGGTTGCTCGGACGCGACAGGACCTCTCCCGAAAGCGTCGGCAGCTGCAACGACGCCAGGCCCCGAAGGCCTGCGCGCGTTCGGTCCGGTCCCGAGAGACGCGCGGCCTCGTGAATCACCGCCGGTAGCCCGTGAACATTCCATCGTCGACGGTCGACGAGAAGTACTTCGGTCAAATCTCTACGCGCACTTTTCTCTAGCCTAAAGGTCGCATCGGACCCCCCATTCGGCCTCGATCGGCGGACACAAGGTTCCGGAGCCAAGCTAGCGACTGTTCGCGTCACGACGAACGAACCTTGCCTACCGAGAACGCACGAATCCGCGCTACGACGGTTACACCTAATATTCTACTTGTTGCTAGAATTTCAATCAACGAAGACTTCAACCGAACGACACACAAGTGGCAGAACGAAAAGTACCTTCACGCCGAGCCACGACCGTTGCGGAGCCGAACCCTGGACTCGAGTGACCGCCTCACGAGGGTCGACGCGCCTTAGTACCCTATTTTGACGACACTTTCATCGTGCTACTGGTGACAAAGGACTAACGTGAAAGTCCCCTCGAAATAGATCCCTTCCCTTCTTGCTGGCCGGAACTCCCCTGCCGCGGGAGGCGATTAGAAAACCTGTTGGGAAGTGGCCGAGTCGTGAAACCAAGATACGCAAGAAAGTGTCAGCCCGGTGATCGCAGCAACGGAAGAGTCGTTCGACAATATCACTTGCACACTGTAAAAATCGTCTCTAATCTAATAGCGCTTAGGTAGGACTAAACCTCTCTGTCTTCGACGTTCGTGTCTCGCTCTCGTCGCGCGAACGGCCTGAACCTCGGTGTCCAGTCGGCGGCGAGGACAAGGGCGGTCGGAGCATGCGCTCAAGCTGCCGCGTTTAAGCTCAAGTGAATTCTTCAAGCGACTTTGTTAACGGTATCGTTTATGCTCTCTCGTTCGGATCGCGGAGGACCGGAGGCAGTCTCTGCGATCGTTCCTAGCAGACGACGCTCGTTAATTCAACCTTCACCGACATTCGTCTCGAGGTACCGAGAGCCTCGTATGCAATTCTAATCCGAACGTTATGACCCTGATTCCGCCATCGTTCGCAGCTCTAACAGCCTCCACGCGTTGATGCGTCTGCTCGGTGACGCATCGGTGTACCCAAGTTTCACGATACACGTGTCTCGATGCGAATTAGAAGCCTACAGAACAAGTCGTTTAGAATCGCGTCGATATCATAGGCTGAACTGAAGAGAATCGGAAGTGTAGAGGCTAGCTGAAGTGGCGCAGACGGTGTCCAAGTGTCGGCAACGTGTATCACAATGTACAGAGGCCTAGAAACTGATGCAGGCTTCACGAAACTCGGTGTATCGATGCGTCAGCGACGCGCGAGCCACTCGTCCGCCGAACGACCAACTCCGAACAGTACAGGAAAATGATTCGATGGTACACATTGATGTCTCAAACTTCCCCTTACACGGAGAACCAAACAAATACTATGCAATCCGTTTTACCTGGTGGTTACAGGTGCAGCCTTAAAGTAACCAACAGCGATTGCAATTTCCGCGAGATCAATAGAAGATTCTCACTCTGCGGTAGCAAAGCTAGCAATACGGGAGTTCAAAGAGGAGTTGGTCGGTTTACCCGACTACCGGCTCGCGCGTCGCACCTTGCAGACGCTTCGAAGCTGCCCCGTGCCCGCCGCCAAGCGCACGCGTCCACGGCGCGAGTCGCACTGCCCAAAGCCCACCGACGCGACAGAACATACAAGTTAACAGGTACAGACTGTAATAGAAAAAGTGCGCGTACAACGTTCTCCAAAAGCGTTCGGCACCGGCAAGGAACCAGGACCCGTTGCGCAAAAGGATCCTGCTTGCCCTACACCCGGGAAACAAGCATCATCATCATCTCATCTCATCAACATCATCATTGTCATCATCCTCGATCGTAACGAGCGCAGCGCACGTCATGGCGACCGCACAAGCCCAAGTTCTCCGAGCTAGTCGCGAGGTCAATCGGTGAGAGAGTGTTCGCGATCAAAGAAGCAAATCCCTGGCCGCGAGGAAAGCTGGACATCGGGCCGCGCTAGAACGTTACTTGATCGGCTTGCCCCAGGCGAACTGGATGGGCAGAGGCGGGATGTCGCTGCTGGTGGAGGACTCGTCCTCGCTGCTGGTCGCCGAGGCCTCCTCGGAGATCATCGCCTCGCCGCCGGCCTCCTGAGGCCTCTGGCCGGTGCCGCAGTCGTCGGCAGCCGCGGCGGCCGCCGCCGCAGCCTCCAGCGCGACCGCCACCGCGGAGTTCGACGAGGAGGACGCCGAGGAGGACGACGAGGTCGACGAGGAGGAGGACGACGGGTCGCTCCTGGGTCTTCGTCTGGCGATCGGCGTGGAGTTGCAGGTGGGCGACCAAGCCGCCTCCTCCACCCTCGCGGAGTCGGTCACGGAGATGCTCTTCGACCTGGCGCGCATGTCGACCGACGACCTCCTGGGCGCCAGTCTCAGCGAGCCCTGCCTGGCGACGGACGCCGACTCCGGCCTGCTCATCTTCGGCGGGGTGGCCAGCGAGCCGTCCGCCCCGTTCTTCGAGAACTCGTCGTCGATCTCCAGCGTCCAGGAGACCGAGTCGCCCTTCTCCACCATGAACTTCACCATCGACGAGGACTGGGGACCGTTCTTGTCCGGTGAGAGCGAGTGCTCCACCTGCTCCGGGCCCAACGATCGCGACAGCCTAGGCGTCAGGTTTGCAAGAACGGTCACCACTTCGTTTTTTTGACGCAACCTCCACTGCAGCTCCTCGTTCCTCTGCGCGAGCCGCTTGTTCTGCTTGGAGATCTGGTGGATCGACTCGTGCAGCACCTCGTTGTCGTGCGAGATCTGCCTCTCGAGCGACTCCTTGCACTGCAGCTGCGCCTTCAGGTCCTCGCATCTCGCCTCGAGCGTGTCCACCCGCTGCTGCAGCGCCTCCTTGTCCTCGATCTCTCGCCTGATGTTGTCCAGCTCCGAGCGCAGCGCCGCGTTCTCCTGGCTGCGGATCTCCAGCACCGATCGCAGCGACTCGACCTCCGCCGTCAGCGCGGCTCCTTGGTCGTGCACCACCGATCTCCTCTTCAGCTCCGACTCCCTTCTCGCGTACTCGGCCTCCTGCTCCGATCGCAGCTTCACCATCGCTGCACGGTGCTCCTTCGCCGTCTCGTTCAGCGTGTCCCTTAGCCTCGACTCGAACCTGCGCCTCTCCTCCTGCAGCGCCGCTTCCAGGGTCGCTATCTGCTCGGCGTGGCGTGCTTCAACTGCAACGACAATCGGGAATCAGTACTTTACTCGCGGCGACTCTTTCTGTTTCGACTCTGAATGGAAACTGTCCATCGAGTTGTTGACATTTCATGTCTTTTTAAATAAAATATGTGAATAAAACTCAAGTGCTTTCATTGCGGTAAGCCGAAAAGCGAAGCGTTACTTGCGCTGGAACTGAATTCGATTTGGCAAAGCCTCACGCGATTAATTTTGCTTTTACTTACACTGACACGAAGACTAATCTAGTTTGTTAATCACTCTGCATAGAGTGGTACATTTCGAAGCAAAACACCATAGCGTGGCATTTCCAGCGCAAGTGGTTAAGAAAAGTAACGCGTTTCTCCCGACTCGTCGACGTCGTAACGAGAAAATCAAAATTATCAGTCGTCCCTTCGCACGGACGAGCGTTTTTCTTTTTGACGCTGATTGACGTCACCGGGATAGACCGAGAAAAACGGGAAGAAAAACAGACGGGCCCGCCGAGGGCTCGCGGAGAGGGCGGGGGAAGGATCAAGACCGTCGAACGTGCCAACCTATAATTAACCTCGATGAACGTTACGTGGCCACTAAATCGAGAGAAAAGAGAGAGGGAGAGGGAGAGGCGTTTGTGATGTCCGCAGCGTGTGTGGCCGGCTTTTGAAAATTCCTCGCTCGGGATTCGGCTTGAGTCGGGGCCGGGCCGCGCGTGGGCAACACAGCCGCCTCGCGGATTTTAATTAACAATTGCTCCACTTTAAAGCTCTGCCATCGAGGACCATTACACTCGTTACCGCCAGGGAATATCATTATCATACGCGACACTGTGCCTGGCACAAAGCGGACGCGAGAGTGCCGTGGCCGCCGCTCCAGATGGAAATGGGAACCGAGACGACTCGCGTTAACCCCTTGACACCGCTTCGTCGCGCACCGTGAATACGCAATTTATCGTAATCTGCTTTGACACTTTGCGTACCGTGTACAATCCGACGAGTATATTGTTTTCCATTGAATCGTCGAGACGTCGTGCTCAGACTTTTTCAAATTTTGTCTGAGTTGCAGGTGTTTAGCAATGTTCGGACGGTAGCAGACGCTGGCTGGATGTAATGTAGATTCAAGTGTAACGATCAGTGTCAATCAGAAATATGAAATAATATGAAATATAGGTAGCTTTGTTTTCGAGATTATTTGTGAAAAAGACAATTTCTCTTGATTAACTCTTTGGAGTTAAGTGGGTTAAACACCGCCCCACCCTTTGATTAGCTTTTCATAATTAGAATATATCTAAACCAACCTCGAAAAGTTCCAACAGTCGTACAGTTTAATTCATTCAAAGTTTGTCCCCAGTTAGCAATGCTATAACCGGTAAATGCATAAATAATTGAAAACCAACATTAGTAAGTCGTCGAGACGGTCGCGATTAAGGTTGGCAAACTGCGCGGTGCAGTGAATTCTACAGATTGGGTAGTCTTCTTGAAAGTTATGTGTCTCGAGGAGTTAAGGGTGAGTAGGGGGTGGAGGAGCGATTTTGGCGAGGAACAGGCGGGAATGGTGTGAAGTAACGGTCGGTTAAATTACGTCACGAGGGCTTCCACCGCGACGAGCCAGAAGGTTGAAAAAGAAACACGAATAAAACTCTTGGCAAGACTCACGATCTTCGCGAAGCTGGTCCAAGGCTCTCCGATGATTCTCCCTCTCCGACTCGAGCCTCTCTTCAATGCCGAGGTTTCTAGTTCTCAGCTCCTCGATCTCCGTGCAGGTCGACATCCATTCTTTTTTCATGTTCGCGCAATCTTTTTTTAGCTTCGGGGTAGAAAACGCGTCCAACTGTGCGACAGGCGAGAACACATCGTGCCGGTTAAATAAATTAGGATCGCCGATGGACCGTTAATGATAAGATAAGCGTTGCCGGACCGCGACTTCTGTTTGGTGGAATGTATAACATGGAGCAGAGAAATAGCAACGGTAATCGAAGAAATCATTGGATTCGAAAGTTTCAGTTTTATTCTTTCATCTGGCCTCTAAGTGTTTCGAAACTATTTCTAAATGAAATTTGTCTATGTTGAATATAGAATCATTGAAGTCTATATGGAAGTTTCATCTGCTTTCTCTATAGAAAAAGAGCTTTGCACTCCAAAGGTGCCTCTCGGTCACCACTCGATTGATGCATCAAAATTGTAAAATTTCATATTTAACATTAAGTCTCGAGTAATCTGTCGATACGTGAAATGTGGAAATAAAATAAATAATTATTCCCCTTATTTCGTGAATAGATTCCTCGTTAAGTTAGTTGAAAAAATGTCATCTATATCTCACAGAAATAAATTGAATATTTCTAGTGACAAAGTTTTGGAGTGCAAAGCGTTCGTCGAGTTAAACATCCACCAAACAGATGCGATATTCGTATAATAACCATAATAAAAGTAGCGAGCGTACCTCGTAGGCCAAATACTGGACAGTGACGGAGAGAGCCTGCACGATCTGGTCGGTCCTCTTCGCGCGGTTCGCTTCATAGGGGATGTCGGTTTGCGCGGCCTGGTCCCGCGTCTCCAGGGACGGCCTGCTCACCGGATATCCGTGTTCCTTGGTCTCCCGATCTGCAACTAACGTCACCGAACCCATCAGTATCGAAGTAGTTCCTCAGAACCACGATACGAAGTTCCGAATATCATCTCTCGGTCGAAACGCTTCTCGAAACGATCGTCAGCTTCACGACTCTTTTTAGTCAACGACTCCTCTACCTTTCTATTGCTAATTCCGTTATCTAGAAACCATGAACATACTGTACATCATTGAAACGAAGACCTGAATAATTCTAATATCATCTTGAACGTACTGAGCAGAAGCCAAAGAAATTCCACGGAACGATGCGAAGTTTCGACTATCATCCCTTAGTGGAAACAGTTCTCAAACATCATCATTCCCCGATGTAGGAAGCAATGTTTCGTTAACGTCTCGTTATGTTTTCGTCGCCAATCCCATTGTTCAAGGACACGAACAACGTTCCGCGTGATCATCATCGAAACGATCGAACGCGACGCGACTCGGAGAAGGCCTGAATAAATCCGCTATCGTTGTCTCCGACGTATTTAGCGGATACCGAAGAAAGTCGCGCGGGAAAACTCGTTTCCAGCGAGAAAGAGGAACACGTTGGAAAGTCGGGCTACCTGTTTTACAGGATCTTTTCGCGCAGCGGAGAAAACAGGGCTGGGAAATTCGCGGCGTGGCGAGGGCCCGACTACTACGGTAAAACCCCGGTTGTTATCTGGACTAATTGCGACCGAGATGGTCTGGATAAGCGGCTAGGGAAATAAGTCGCTTAGCTAGAGAACGAATGGAGAGCGGCGCGTCGCTGGTAGACAGTGGTAACCAACGTTTGGATCGTTGAGAGTTTGGATAGTAGAAACTTCGGATGATTCGAAGTTTAGATAGTTGAGATTTTGGATAACTGGGATTTGAGATGATTCAAAGCTTACATAGTTGAGAGTTTAGATAATTAAGGATTTGAGTAATTGGAACTTCAGACGATTCAAAGTTTAGATAGTAGAGAGTTTAGATAATTAAGGACTTGGATAACTGGAACTTTGAATGATTCAAAGCTTAGACAGTACAGAGTTTAGATAATTAAGGATTCGAGTAACTGGAACTTCAGATGATTCAAAGTTGAAACAATAGAGATTTCGCATAATTAAGAGTGGAGACAACAGAAACATCAACTAGCCAAGAGCTCAGGAAATTAATAATTCCAACGACAAAGATCCCAGCTAACGAACAACTCGTACAGAAATTTCAGATAAGCAACAGTCGAGACGACAGAGAAACTCCGGACAATCGAGCGCTGGTACAACAGAGATTTCGGATAATAGAGTTCTCAGATAAGCAACGTTCGGATAACCGAGACTCCGCTGTATTTGGACTAGACTGCGTCACCGGGTTCCGATCCTCCCATTATCGCGTGTGCGTCGCGGTACGTGAAAGCACGCGGTCGCTGAACGCGTCCGGTGTCCGATCCTTTTTGCATACACGCTTTTCGAGCCAGACGCCTGGAAAACGCTCGCCGAGCATCCCCGGATTTTCGAACGGCGATTTTATTTCGGCTCTCGGGGCCAGGGAACGCGTTCAAGACCGTCGGCTCCCCGCTCTTTCTCTCTCTCTCTCTCTATCTCTCTCTCTTTCTCTCTCGGTCAATGAAGAGGGACCACAGTCTGGGTTAAGGTCGTACGCACGACTGCCGCTCCTACTCGTCGTTGTTCAGGAGAAGAGCCCCGTTACGCGTTTTCTTTCGTAGTTTCGACTAGGTAATTACGTGTAACCGCATCGACGAATAGCAATTTACCACTGGAACTACTGTTGGCAGACGACTCGATGTCCAGCGGCTCGACGAAGGGAAACGTGTCCTTCTGTCTTACAGTTTCACGATTTCGATCGGTTACGTGTGAAATGTACTAAATCGGTCATCGAAAATATCAGGAATTAGCAAGTGAAGCGAATATAAGATTGCAGGAACCACTGGAACTACTGTTGGCAGATGTCTTTCTATTTTAGTTTCACGATTTCGATCGGTTACGCGTGACTTTGTAATAAATCGGTCATCGAAAATATTAAGAACTAAGAAGTGAAGCGAATATAAGATTGCAGGAACCACTGGAACTACTGGCAGACGACTCGATGAGCGGCTCGGCGAAGGGAAAGATGTCTTTCTGTTTTACTTTCACGATTTCGATCGGTTACGCGTGACTTTATAATAAATCGGTCATCGAAAATATTAAGAATTAGGAAGTAAAGCGAATATTGCAAGGAAACCGACTGAGCGACGAGTCGAATTCCTCGAGCATTAAGCGATCTAACTACCGAACAGGTCAAAGGACTTATTCCTCGTGTCTTTTTCGAATTATCGGGAAGATACGCTTCGCTGAGAAAACAGACACTAAAGAAGCTGATTATTCAAGAGATAACGGATGCTTTGCCGAGAAAATAGTCACTAAAGTAATTGATGCGTCACTCCGATGCGTTCGGTGGTGGTTCTAGGGGGTCGAGGGATTTAGGGGATGCCTGACGCTGGCCAGCGGAGTTTTCAATATTTACCGACGACCCTTCTGTCCCTACTCGGACGACGATCGAGGCGTTTCAGTTTGTATCTCCTGCACATCATTACAAACGTATCGTCTTGAGGTAACAGATAAAGGACACCGGTGGATCTCGCACTGGTTCGCGCACTTCCGATCAGACAGCGGATGTTTATGCAGATTGCTAGGATGCGACGCGCGAACGAACAGGAATACACTGCTATGGTAGCTTCTACAGCGATGATCTTTAAAACTGATACTAGAAGATTCTCGTCGAACTCCAAGTATCTGACTCGAGCGATTAAGTAACGTAACAGCGGTACAGATCGTTAATTACTTCCCATATCTCTGCTGCGAAAGAACAATGTCACACTCTCGATGCTCGAACAGTGAACGTATCAAAACCGATTTCCCTCGGCTCGACTAGAATCAGCATCTGAAATCCTTCGTTTCTCTACTTTACATTCTATACCCATGTCCGTCGCGAACGCATAAAACCCGCTGTCCACCGATCACGCCGAAGGCACTGGCACGTTCTCGCGCACGTTTCCCGCAGCACTTCAGGAGGACTGGGACGTAATTTCCCGGTCGTTTCGGTGGAAAAGACGCGGAGCTTCCGTTAGGATAGACTTGTCCGAGCGTTCGCTCGGCCCGGCGACGTTCGTCGAAGATCCAGCGAAGATAGAGAGGGTCGGGATCTAATCGGGTACGTCATTTGTAACGATTTGCTGGCCAAGTCCGCACTTCGACTGAATTAGCACGAGCCACAGGCTGCCTCGCGCGGCGATACCCACTGCCGACCGACCCCTCTACCTCCGTCTCTTCGGCGACCACTCCTACCACCACCTTGGGACGAGGTGCAACCTCGGAGGCGGTGGAACAACACGAAGAGACGACCGACACGCGGAAATATCGTGCTGTAACACTGGACACGCTAAGAAAACGCGCGACGGGAAGCTGACTGGCGATCATAGTTTCTGATATACGAATACCCTTTCGGTTTTTCGTGGAGTAATTTGGACAACTGCGATCGGATTCAACCCTTTATCTCGTTAATTGGGAGATTCGTGTTAATGGTATCGGTGTTTGTTGTTACTGTGAAAGGCAAAGGGTTAATAGCTATTAACAGAGATTAGTAATAATTGAAGACATGGGTTTTTATAATTGATCCGAGTCGGAAATGTAATCTGAACTGACGCTGGAAGTATCGGACATCGGAATCACCTGTTCTCAGTTCTAAATTAGCGAAATTGATACTAATGAAATTTTCGTGGAAGTACCTATTATATCTAGGTAATCTAGAGTTATCAAACAGACGAATTTCGTGTAACAACATATTATCTTTAAAAGTACACAAGCTAAACCGATCGAAGTTTCAATAGACACAACGTCGAAGTTTATAGAAAAATTAGACAATCCAATTGAATTATTAGTGGATCCAGTGTTAACGAAGCCATCGAGGCACCGATGGCTTCACGAAAACGAGAAGGTAGAGAGCAATTTCGTTTCGCTGGAAGATTAACCGACAAACACCACTTAATAGCCGAGCGTTGTTTTATCGTTCGACGCCACGGGTTTATGGGCTCGTAAAGATCTAGTCTTGACTTTGGTCAAGAGGGAAACGATACAGCGCACAGTGCGGCCAGGCGGCCGTTTTCTGGGCAGAACTCGATAACTTAAACAGTATGAGTGACACAAAAGAAATGCCTCAAACAAAAATTCTAAGGTATGAAACCAAACAAATGGTGGTTATACTCTGTTTACATTATGGGGATATTACATCTCCATGAAAATGGATACGTTGCCTTTTGACGCAAACGCTAACAACAGAAGCGGAATTGAAACAAAACTTATTTTTCAAATGAAAACCATTTTGCATAGCAGCTACTACTTAGAAACACATTGGTAACCTTCAATTTTCGTTTTGCGAGTGAAATTTTCGGTTTTAACCCCTTGGCCTATGATTTCTCTCTCGACTCTGATCGATACGGCTACTTTGTCATTAATAATTTATTGGAAAAAGAAAAAAATTCCAAGTGTACGTTGCCTATATTTCCTTTTAAGTATAATAGTTGATCCCAGAGTAATAATGTTTACCGAATAATATATGTATTTGTTGAATCAGATCGAAAATGTTCACGAGTCTCGCTCGTTGTTGTAGGGCAAGGGGTTAACAGAAGCGTGGAAATGGAAGATGGAAACCGCGAGCAACGCCGCTCGCTCCGCGATGAATTATTTCAAGGAGCCGTGCTCCGAATATATTCGCTTTTCCATTTCGAATTGCTCGGCCGTACATGGCTCGGCCGTGCCCGTAATCGTGAGAGACAATACGTGTCCGACGGTGCACGCGCGCGCCGTCCGATTCGAGGATGATGATCCGATAGCCGATCAACGATAACGCCCTTCCGCCAGGACCTCGGCCGCGACGATTGACGATTCCGCTCGCGGATATTGCGGTTTCGTCACGCCGCCGCGCGCCGAATTTAATTGGGCGAACGCCTGCTAATTAATCGCGTCTAAATATTTAACGTTAGAACTATTGAACCATCGAACTGTTGAGCCAACCGATTGCTATCGATTTTCATAAGGAATAAGAGAATGAAAGAATGGAACTATAAAAGTCGTTGGAATTTTTAACGACCCATATATTCGTCTGCCAGTTCGTCTAAGTGCTTGGAATATTTGAGCAATGTCTCTTTAATAATTGTCAATAATTAATACGAGTTGCATTGGTTCGCCTAGTAAATTTGAGGTGAATCGAAACGGAAGCAACGTGTGTTTCTTTAACACTTTGGGTGACACCGTGATTCGCATAAACTTAGACATTACTTTTCTCGGTGATGAAACGAACAAACTGAATTCTTAGATGCGAGATACTAGAAAGATAGAGCAATCGTCATGAAGAATATTGACTTCCTAGTTTCAGCGTTGTTAAGAAAATCGCTTCGATTGCGTAGGAGTTTCGATGAGCGTACACTTGGCAGTCGAAGTGTTAATAATTAAATCTTATCTTAACGGCGAAATAAGAATCTTGAAATAGGTCCGAGCCGTCCGGTAGTTCCGCCGTTAAATATAGTTTCCATAAAAATGGCTGGCGCCGCGTAGATTATCTAACGGAGTTATCGGACTAACCGTAAATACGTTCCCGAAATCGCTGGTATAATTTACCCGCGCGCACAAGACTCGCGAGGCTCGCGAGGATGCGTTCGGGAGATCTCGAAACGGTTTTCCCCGGACCGCTCAAGCGACCGGTGTAATTCGCAGACAGTCGGGTTCATGAATGATTAATAGGACACTAAATTAAAACGAAAGGAAGTAGAAGACCGTGAAGTGAGGCCTCGTAGAAACTCCACCCGGGATAGTGCGACGTGCTTTCTAGGACGCGGCCGGTCATTGATAATGATCTTCGCTTCGGTAATTTGTTCCAGATAAACACTCGCGTACGAGCCGCGAGCTTCCGCCGCTCGCGGACCGCTCTCTCGCCGACTTCGCTTTTCGTTTCGCACGGACACGTCCTTTTCCAGCTAAATACCTTCCTCGCTCGCGGTTACATTAACGCTGTCATTACGCCGATTTTCCGTGCAACTTTCCAATGGAAACACGTTCAACAATTATCGGGCGCGATGGGAAACGCGAACAATGAATTTTCCGGCCCGGAGACGCTTCGCCTTACTCGGCTTCCACGAATCTGTCGAGTGGCGGAAAAAAGAAAATTTAATGAACGCGATGATACGGTAGGCACTCTTTCTAATGAGCTTATATATCCCAAGGATTGAAATTTCTATAGTATTCGAAATCGTGCGCTTAACCCTTTGCACTCGACAGTTTTTCACTAGAAATCCAACGTTTTTGAAACTAACTCGTCGAGAAATCACGCATAAGCTGAGAAACGAGGATATTTTATCTCAATATTTCATATACCGATGCCTTCGCTGAACTTAATATTAAATATCGAACTTTGACTTCGCTGTTTCTAATTAACCAGTTAACTGTGGAACTTAGTCTGAAAAATCTCTCCTTGCGAGCGCAATAAGATCGAATAATAAAGTATATACTTTAACGAAAAACTACAGCTTAATGAGAAACAATTATATGTTCATCTGACAAAACAACGAGTTGATCCTTGGAAAAGTTAACATCATTTTGTGTTTTAAGATGACGTGTATACTCGTCGAACACAGTTAACTGGTTAAACACTGAAAGTCACCTATAGAGTGCAAAGGGTTAATCCGCGAATGTTCTATTGTCGAGACGAATAACGACAAGAGCCTCGAAGTGGAGGCAACAGAAGAACCCTCTCAGGAATCTCGCGAATGGAACGACGAATTACCGAAAACCTGTTCGTCCAGTGATTACTTTCGCTAAGTCGGCGCCCATATCTCTCCTAGATAGCCGGCAGTTCGCCGAAGACTAGGTTTTTTTCAGGAACCCGAGAAGATCGATCCCCGGAGCACGCGGCACGCACCGTGCTAGGAGGGCCAGTGAAAGCTGCTACTTTCTTCGAAAGGACAAGCCAGTCGTCGCAGGGACACGCACGTGTGCGGCTCGCGCGCGAAACGGTGAAACGGCTCCCCGCGCGCGTACACGCACCGCGAAATGACCGTGGGACTTTTTTAGAAACCAGCCAGCCGACAGCCGACAGCCGGCTGCCTGGCTGGCTGGCTGGCTGGCTGGCTGGCTGGCTGTGATGTCGGTCGATGAATTAGAAAGCTCGTTTCCTCCGGCCATTATCTTCGCGGATGCAGACACAATGCTGACTCGCCGAAGACGCGAGGAGCTAGCCGGGGGTTGAAGACGCTCGTGACATCGATTTTCGTTCTTCGGATGCTCGCGGAGAACCGAAATCGAGTAATTAATGACTCCCAGCGGACCGGAAGTGTATCGAGTTTACTTACCGCGAAAAGATACCGTAACATGGAAAACAAGCGGAAAGAAATTCGCGGAAGCGACCTAGCGCGGTACTCGAGTCGATTGTAAATACGATAACGTGTCGAAGATGATTAAATGATCTTTGCTGTGTATGTTTGTTTACTGTTTCAGCGATTCACGAATTCGAGAAGCAACCTGTTGATTCAAACATCTTCGTTACACGCGAAGCTGCAAAAATTCGCACCGTTTCGAATGTTTCGAAAGAGAGAGAGAAAATGAAGAGAGAAATGTGGCGAGGGTTGGTTTACGAGCCATAGAGAAGTAACAGTTCGCTTGTCGCGGGTTTCCAGCTTGTAAACGCGCGGAAATATCGATGTATACCTTTCGACGATGTCGTTGAACCGTGCTTCGCTGCCGGGACGGTGCTCGTTAATCTCCTGGTTGCCGGCTTTCGCGTCGCTGACGGACTCTTCTCTGAAAAAAATAAAGGGAACAGTTTATTCGGTGTGTCGCGTCGTCGGCGAGAAGGGGGAAGCGCACGGCTCGCGGGTGTTGGCTGGTAAGCCGCGTGTATCAATGCTACCGCAATTAACGCTGCGACTACCGAGTTGTATTTTCTTGTAGGAATGGCAACAGAGCGCTCGTAGTTTCGAATATTGGTGTCTTGTATCTTCGAATATTGGATTTTTGTATTATTGAATTATTAAAGTCTTGTGTGTGAAAATATGAGAGTTGTTAGTCAATTAGCTGACTCGACATAGAGTGATATACTCTATATATTATATATTTTATATACTTGACTATACTTCTCCAATAGTCGTTCAAAAAGAAGTTCCAAATTAGGCCACACTAAAACTAATATTTCCAGTGTTAAAGCGAAACGTTCGTTATTCGCGCGTTTCCTCGTTGCTGATATACTGGGTGGCGAGATATCTCCATTCGACGGTTCGTCCTCCTCTGGGAAGATATCTCGTGCGTTAATCGAGGTATTACTGTACTACTGTATCGGCTGTGGGACCAGCAGCGGCCGAGTACCGTTTCGCGCGAACCGTTTTGCTGGCCGCACGAGATAATGCGAACTAGCCCCGGAACCTTTTATGTGAGAACCTCGAGCGCGACAAGTAACGTTTCCTCCGGGAATAATAACGAGGCGATTTAACGGTGGAAACCGGTAGCCGGGGAAAAAGGAACGCGAAAAAATGGCGAACCGGGAACACGGAGGCCACGCCGCCGATTAACGAACTCCTTTCGCAGCGTTTCGAATATCCGACGAACAAGCTTTTTAACGATTCATCGAGCTGACCCTCTGTTCTGTGATTTAATCGTTACCTCGTTGGAATCAACTTGTCGTTGCGTGTCAAAGGAAACAGACAAAATTACGTTTTAAAAAAATTAAGGACTGAGTCGCTCAGAAACCGACGTAGTTAAGTTCGGAAAAGAAAAATTGAGAATATTAATGTTTTGGCTTCTGAAATGATTATAGAATATATTCGGAAACTGTAAAAAGAAGAGCTTTCTGACTTGGAAACAACGAAGGCACGAGTGAATCGTTTGATAACTAAAAATATCGAAGAATCGACTTAACCGCATTGGTTTCCGAGCGACTCGATTGACAGTCAGGAAATAATGGTTACTTCGAACCAGTATCACGCAACCAACGCAATACTCTATCGGAGTTACGATAATCGTGATTCATAAGACCGATGCCTATACCAATTCACTGTTAACATATTAACGAGCTAGGACCTCTAATGACTGTACCGAGCTTCTATTTTTAACCACCGCTAATTTGAAGAATCTATCGTGGCGTTCGTAATTTAATGCCACTGCCAACTACCATTTTAGAGCACACGGGACACTCTAATCCGATCCACGAAAGTATATCGTGAAAAAATCGAGTCTGTTTACTCTCTTAGCACTGGTGACAGCCAACTAAATTAAATTACAATTCGCTCGAGCGAATGCGCCTGATACAGTCAAACGGAGGACTAAAATGGAACAGAATTTATTGGTATCGTCTTGGGTTTCAAGACGAGTATACTCGTCGAACACTGTCAATCGATTGAACGATGGTTATTTAGAAACTTCTCCGTTCTACGAATGAAGCAACTCCAAGCAATTCAATGCCCGATTCTTTTCGTTTTCTAGATTTCACTCCGTAAAGTCCTCGGAGCATAAATTATCCAACTGAAATGTCCCCCATAAAGATTACCATCGGAACGATCCACTTTGCGCGCCAACAATTCTTTGTTCCACCCCTGCGGTCGGAATCGCTCGCCAAAGACGGCGTACCTGGCGGTCTCGCAAAGGGTATCGGTTACAAGATGCTCGCGCAGGTTGCCAGGTTTCAGGTGAAAGGTATAATATCACAGGTATAAGTTACTCGACGAAAGACGCGCGAAAATGACTGCAATTCACCGGGGACAAAAGGAGAAGGAATTACGGCGCTGCGCCCGAACTTTCGCCCGTCGGGCTCCTCTCTTCGGCAAACGGGGAAGGGAAACGAACGAATGAAATAAATACCAAAGTATCCGGGGTAACACGAAGACACCATCGCCGTGCCTCCGATATTCCAGTCACGCGAGCCCTGCGCTTGCTGGATCAGAACCGGTGGTCCGTTTATCCTGATCATCGGGCACGGTCGCGAGGAAACCGCTTTCGGAAGTCCTGTTAACGATGCCGATCACGGAACGCGTTGTCTCGCTCCGCGGAATACTCGAGGAACCTTGCACTTTGCTCGCGAGCTGGAATCGGGTTCGAGGAAACTTCTGGCGCTCGTTGGAAAAGCGGAGGAACGGTTCGAGCGAACTTTTGCTTGATGGTGCAGAGGAAGAAATTTGAAACTTCGGGAAAACGCGTGAATCGCTGAGGTAAGGCGAAAGGAACTTGAAGAAAGCTTCGTTTCTAAGGGACTAGAAGGAATCTCTTGCTTCCACGGATGTTGCACTCGAAGAGCGACACTGCGAAGGCACGTCAACGTTGCTCGGAGACCGGAGAAACCGAATGTCAGGCGGAGTTGTTTCCTCTGCGAAGGTTGTCGAAGGACTGAAGGAAGAAAGATGCCAGGCCCAGCTCGTCAGGGTCCGTGGGCAGATTTAAATCGCCGAATGGCTGCGGTAAGGGATGAATACCGTTACGATTCTGACCTGAGCTGGCCGGGACGAAGTTTATTGTCGCCTGCGCCAGGGTGTCGCGCACGTGAATTCGAAATTCGTCGCGACGCACCGTGCCTACGGGGTCGTAAATCGAGGAGGTTCCGTCGGCGTCCGATTCCGAGGGATGAGTCACTCATCTACCTTGTAAATTTCGTTAAATTGCCACCCCCGAGGAGTCTCGCTGGTTAATTAGGAGGGGAGGGTTCCAGGGGATGACGCCTACTATGGGAATCGCGTGGTTGTTTGCTTTAGACGTAAGATGCATAGGATTTTATTACCTCGGGTGGTTGTCGAAGGATGTTTCCGGGGATGAATGTAATAAATTGAATGTTTGGTTGAAAAGTGGTTCCGGGGAGTTTAGAATTTTTATCCTCTGGTAGTAAAATCGGACGTTTCAATTGGATGTAAGAGATACGAATTGAAAGGACAGATTATTTCGAGCTTACGGGGAAGAACAATGAAATAATTGTCGGGGGACTGACATAAATCGCGATGAATATTTCAGAGAAAGGAGTTCCCATAATCTAAACGCCTTTAAATGCCATTTGCTTTACCTAACGGACGAGGCATGATATAATCTCATCCTAATGAATATTTAATATCCATTGATCCCGATAACGCACGAGCGAGCCGCGACTGCTCTAGAAAGCCAGCCAGGATCGACAGTTTCGTATAACTGCGTACACGAGCCGAGCCGATTAGGCGCACTTCCAAGACGAACTCCGACAATGTCGCCTTTTATCGAGGAAGGAGGAAGAAGAAAAGGCTGCGACGTGTTTTGACCGCCTCGTACCTCTATTGATGCCAACGGATTAACGCGTCCGCGACTATTAAACCCCTCTTTGTCCCTAGCTTATTATATTATTGCAATCATTGTACCCTGTTCAGCTCAATTCCACCGACAGATTATCTTCAACGCTAGGACTACCGAGAGGTCAAAACGACCGACCTGTATCCTCTTATACAAATTACAAAACTACATTAACTAACATTCATTTGAATATACACACAACTTGAATAATTTCTAAGTAAACAATTCTTACTCCAACCATTGCAAAAGAAGAAACCCTAAATGAGTGAATTTCACTCTAGTATCTAGTAGATCCAGTGTCAACAATTATCAACTAATTTTATCCTGGTACACTTGTATAAAGATACATATATTGATAAAACAAATCATCGATATTTCCAAACAACTTCAATATATAAATTCTTTGAAGATTCCACTAAGAAGAAAGTATTTCCTTCGACCGTTTGAGAACTGCTTATGGAACATAATGGGTTGCATAGTAAAGTACAATCTACAGGTGGATCAAGGCGGCGCGAACAGGCTGAAGACGAATCAAACGATTACAGGAAGACGTTGAACGGTTTCCCGGTGGAAAGCAGAAAACGATAAGACGCAATAACATCGACTCGCCTAAAGCGACGGTGGCCGGTTGCCAACAATACTTTTCAATGCTACGCTTCCTACTGAAAATAGATCCCTCCTGGTGGTGCGCTATCGACGCGCCGATAAACTATTGAATGCACGACGGCTTCGCACGACGCGCGGACAGTTGCATAGGGGCAGGCGTCCGCACGGAAAACTATATTCTCTATTACGTTATGGAGTCCGCAGCGGCGAGTATCCAACCGGAAGCACGCAGCGGTGCCCTCGACCTTTCGTTTCCTCCGTTCAATCGGTGAACAGGCATTCTAACCCTTTGCACTCGAGTGGTGATTGTCGGTCGGCGTTTCACTCGATACAATACAATTATTAGTTTAATTTTATATTATAATATAGTTACAATTGAATATTTAAAAATCTGATACAGTAGAATTATTAGTTTCATTTTATGATATAATTACAATTAAATTATATTATGATATATAATAATTATAAAGTGTAACGTATCATATTTCATCAGAAATCGTTGAATATTTTTAGCGAAAAACTCTCGAGTGCAAAGAGCTAATATTTTTCATTGCCACTACAAAAATACACGAGGAAGTTAGCGACTCCGGCCAGTGAAATAGAGGCTCGATAAATTTTCTATGAAAGCTAGTAAACATTCTCGAGAAAATATTTATCGTTCTGTACATTGTCTGTAATCCTAAAAATACCGTGTAATCCGTCTACCACCGACGCTCTTCTTGGAACATAATATTTTCATTGATGCAAATTCTTTAGAAATAATTCCGAACCTGCTGCTAACGACCTGCACCTGTTACACCCAATTAGCATTCCCTTTAATCCTTCTAATCTCTCTTAAGAGTACACGGAACTAATTCCTAAATCCCAATTACGGTCACAGTGCTCCGAAGGTCCTTGAATAATATCTTTCAACCTGCCGCAGAGATTTAATATTGCGTAACCGGCAACCTGGAGGAATTGTTCTTAATGCAACAACTTCGCGGAACAATAGATTACTTCCAGGAGAATTCCCTTGGTAATTACAGTTAAATAATCTAAAAGTCCCTCCTTCAATCGATAGAAAATTCGTTGGAAAGGAGCCGCCATTCGATTCGCAGCGTATCTCCATCGACGAGGGGGATGACAAAGCGTTACGCCAATGAATGAAACGTAATAATATGCCAGCGTTGTTCCAGCCGCATTATCCCGTCCGTAACGTTTTCAACGCCGGGACACGCGCGTCGAACGTGCGACCTCCGTGCGAGCTCGTCGCATATAATTTAGGCCGCGCGTATCGCGGTTGCTCCCTCGACAACTCACCGAGACTGATCGTCGAAATTTCTACGCAGCTCTTCTTGTTGTCGAAACTATTGACGCGGCTCTGCTGGCTGTTGCGGCCGTTCGCCACCAGCCTCCTGGGCGGGTTCGCCGACGTCGGTGATCGCTCTGCGAAAAATGAGAAAGAAACGTCGGATTAGAACAGCATCGCAATAAAGAGCGACGTCATGTCGTGTTGTTTCGAAGTTAAAAATGACTGCTATCGGCTCGCAGACTGTGACTGAGTTTATTTTCAGACGGAGAAAGACTATAATTCTTTATAAAGATTAGAAGATATTACAGAATTTGAAACTTGGAACTTGTAATTTGAAATCTGAACAATTAGTCATTCATTTAGAATTTTGTTGTGAAAATTAGAAGGTGCAGAGAACCGAAGCGCATTATGGTTAACACTACTGTCATTTTCAACGATTCCAAAGTACACGTCTGAGAACGTATCAATGTCCGAATCGTCTGATTCCAGCGTCACTGCGACACAAGGAAATTACGCCGCGTCTGTTTTCCGAGCTGGAGGTGAAAGAAGGCTAAAGAAGAAGCGTGTTTTCCCATGGTTTTCCCTTTTGCGACTATTTATACGAACGGCGAAAACAACGATCTCTTTCTCCGTCCGGTCGACGTGGTTGTGCAGGATGGTTCGTCGACCGTGGAATTTCGTTTCTTCGCCATCGGTCGCGGTTTACTTTAATAACGTTTCGCGCATCATCGGTATTCTCGCCGAGAGACGGGAGGAACGGAAGAGAGGAGGAGAGGAGAGTCTACACGGCAGCGTGTCGGCGGCTAAGTTTGAACGCGGCCGATTATGCCAACGAGGAAAAGAAAACGTTTATTATGTATGGACGCCGGGCAGCGTGAGCCGCACGCGAGGAACGCGCGTGTAACGGCCGTGCACCCGTGTTGCATAAACTCTCTGCAGGCCGGAGGAAAAAAGCAGCCTACACTCTATCGGGTTTTCGTTGGCACGCTCGCAACAAGAGGATTTCGAATGTGTTTTATCTTTGAATCTGCAACACGGAGAATCGTCGACAAGCTTCATTGATGATTTCATTATTGAAATGATTTCTAATGACGGAATAATAAATGAATGAAAGGATTCAACTGTTCTAAACGAATACGACTTCATCGAACCGATGTACCTAGATACTTTACTATGATAAAAAGACAAACAAGAAAGGCCTCTGAAACGCAAGGTCAACCGACGAGTTAACTCGTCTTCCCCAGCTACCTAGCCAAGTGTAGCCTTGCTAGGGGTCGCCAAAATGTTTTAGTAATACTTCACAGCGAATTGAGAGTTAATTGAATGACCAACTAGATAACGGTGCATCTTGGTATCGAACGACCGATCGAAGGCCAATTCAAAGTCATTACAATTTTCGCCATTAAACGTAACACCTGTGTCTATACCAAACAACAGAAGAATAAAATACATCTGACTTTTCTCTACGCGCCTATCACGTATTTATGAATATGTTTCATCGAAAGCGTCGAGTCGCCGTGTAGTTCGGGTGAACAGTTGCTCCCATTGATCGTAGCCACGAAAGAAACAAGCGAGGTATGAAACGCTCAAGACTGCAGAGCGGCAGTCGACGTGTTAACGCAGGCTAATTGAGCCAGGTTTTACGAGACGGCCGTCGCGTCCGCGCACGGTCTAACGAGTCTCGGAGAGCCGCTCGCTCGCCGAAGGATGGGCCCCCGGTCAACAATGATCGATGTTCACCGTGAAAGAGAAATCCCTGGGCGACGAGGTGCGCGCAAAGTAGGGTACCTTTGATCCTACCCCGTAACGTTTTAGACTCGGTCAAGAGAAACCGTTCGACCCATCTACCTTTTCGAATGCCTATGCAACCGCCGAGAGCCAGTCGGCTCGCTCGATCGCTGGCACTCGCGTCGCCGGCAACTTTCTAGCGTTAAATGAACCACGAAGAAAAAGGCAGGTGGCGGATAGCAGCTACCTCTTCGTTTTTTCCCCTGTCCGCCTCCCCGTTTACCTCTCCTCTCCCTCTCTCTCTCTCTCTCCGGCTTTGTGGGACGAGATTAAAGGATTAACCGGGGACAGCCTGGTAGCCTGCGATTCCTGGTCTATGGTTTCGATGGAGGATCATCGACGGTCCGACGCGGGGAAGAAAAGGATTCGATAAGCAGTCGAGACCTTGAAGGAATTCCGGCGAAGGCACTCAGCTACCAGAGCCAGAGAACGCGTCTGTGCTTTCGAATGTTTCCGTTCGATTTCGTTCGAGTGGAGCCTGAAATTGTTCGAACGTCTTCCTGCAAGACAGAGGTGTTTCCGTAGAAATGGGAGAAAGGCGAGCCTCGATCCGAATACTTTCCCTAGGATCGCTTTCCTAACGAAGTCCTTTTTCCTCTCACGGCTGGGAGTATTCTGAAAGCAAGCTCGCGAACGCAGAGGATCGCGCAGACCCCGCGGTGTGTAGACTGTACCTCGCTTGAAGCTGCCCAGCCGCATTTTCGTCGAGTCTCTGACGAAATCCGTCCGGAGAGCCGGCCTACCCTTCGATCCCTGCTGCCCCATTTTTCGAGTAACTCGCTTTCACCGTCTCTCCGCCGCCGGTCCGTCGTTAAAACACAGTCTCCGTGACTTCTCGGCCATGAGGAACCCCTGTCGGCGTCTTCTGTCTTCACCCCATGCTGCCCATTAGAATTCTCTTCAGCCACATCCTGTGCACGAGCACGGTGAACCGCGGCTACCAAACATCCTCCGCGGCCTCCTCTTCCATCGAGTCACACGAAAATCCGCTGTCTTTCTATTCCTCCGGCTTCCTCGGGATCGCTGGGATCACTTTCCACCGACTACGCGTCGAACAATCACGAGAAATCCCCTTGTTCCTCCCGCGGGGACTATCCAACGATCACTCTCTCCGGATCACGGAGTATCGATTATACCTTGAAGAGTCATGAGAGATTCCCACGGCTGTGCCTTCTACGGGGGCCACTCGACGCGAGGATCCTTTCCTAATTACAATGCAGAAGCGATCTCGGGAATCTTTTCGTTACCGGTTTCTTCGGTAACCGTCCAGCATCCGTATCGCTCTCTCGCGACTAGAATGCGGGGAACGACAATGGTACCATGAACGACCGCTGGAAATTCTCTAGTTCCTACGCTCGGCAAGCTCCGTTCGACACTCGTAGCACTCTGTACCGATTGCAGCGCGAGAAACGCGTACGCTAGCGGATAAACTTAAAATGTCCTTCGTCCCAGCGTCCCTGAGGGACAATGGTGCAGCCGTGTCACTCTCTCCCGGGCCGAATTCGACGAGCATCAACGCAGCCACGGACAATCTCGAGAAACTGCGGCGTTCCAGCGACGAGACGCGAAGGAAGGACACACGGCACCGTGAAAACCGGCGATCGACGGTGACTGGATCGCCGGTCCGGTTCTCCGGCGACCCGATTCCGAACGAACACAACACCGCGGCGGCGGCGGCGGCGGCTGCGGCGGCGACGGCTGCGGCGCGTTCTCCGCGTCTCTTTCACCGGCGGTCGGTCCAGCTACGCGCGTCCTCAGCGTGCCCATGTGGGCTCAACATCTGATTCCGTCCGCTGGTGTTGCGTAAGTGGCGGAGGGCCGGGTGCGCGCGTGTGTACACCGGTGGTCGTCGGCCTTGGGAGCGACGACGCACGTGGTCGCCGGGTGCACCTGTCTAAAACGGGTGGGGACGGCCAGCCGAGCGGCGGCGCGCCGCGTTCTCGAAGGACGTGCACGGGACAGAGACGACGACGTGCACGGCCGGTCCGTTCGGAAGAAAGGCAATGCCGGAAATAAACCGCCGGTGCCGTTGACCCGTGCGGAACCTCGGCGAACAAGCTGAAGAGTACGCTGAAGAGTCCGCCGATGACGAAGATTACGCCGGAGAAAGAGTGGACGGAGGCTTCGTCGAAGATTTAGACGAGAACTCTGACGGAGACTCTGTTGGAACTGAAGCTGACGATGAACACTTTGAGGGCTCAGCCGACGGCTTCGCCGAAGGCACTGTACCTCGGTCCGTCCGGCAACCAGACGGTCCTGTCGGCGCACGCTCCCAGGATCCGCGTTCTCCGTGCACCACGAGGTCGACAGGCAGCTACGGTAACGGTACCTCGCAGGAACTTTCATTGGAGGCCGGGAGAGAGGCAGGTGATACGTTCTCGCAGTGCCGCAGTACAGATTCCTCCGAACGCAGGGAGCAACGCGCTGGCATGCCGCCGCGAGCAATTTCGAATCCTCGTTCGAGCACACAGCTGACACCGAATCGTATATTCCCTTCCCTTGTCCGCGGTGGCTGGTACCGGGGACGGAAACAGTCCCGATGGAAGACGCGTAATCAGGTCACGAGCGAGAGCGCGCATCCGCGCGGACGCAGAGTCGCCCACGTTGCAGCTCGTCGACGAGCTCCGGCAGCAGCTCCGTCATCGGATCCTGCGGAAGTACCGAGCGACGATCACTCCGGTGTCGTTTGATCCTTCGAGGAACACCAGCGATCGACTCGCAAACCGATCGAGGTCGCCGCGCAGCGTTCTCGATATGCACTTTGCACCGTCACCTTGCGGCATTCACTGACGACGATGCACCGGCTGTTCAGCCTCGGTCGCTCGCTCCTCTCTCTGTTCCTCCGTCGCCGGAGAGAGCGTGTTACGTGTCCCTCCGTGTACGTGTGTATATCCGAACGCCCTCCTCCCTCGATGAAATCGGTCAGCCCCACGGACAGAGTAACACACCGAACGAACCGACACGGCCGCCGATAGAGGGGAGGCGGAAGCCGGCCCGGGAGGGGGAGGGGAACGAGAGAAGAGCACCGGAAACGCAACACGCGTGCATAAACAGCGTCCGAGCGATCACGAGGTCCGCCGAGGACTGCCGACTGGATGCTGAAGGAGGCTAACCGCGACGCGAGCCTAACCAGACTCGACTCTCCCCGATCCAATGGAAACGGAAGACGTCGTCGCCGGCCAGTGGCGCCGGACCGCCGCGGCGCCCCTAGCTTCGTTCGAAACGGCCGAGTTTCTGCGTGCCCCTCCAACCCCCGCCGGTCGATAGAAAAACAGCCCCCACCCACGCGGGGCACCACCCTGATTCGCCTCTGCGGACGGCAAGTCGCCGCCTACGCGCGGCGAAGACAAGCCCAAGACGCCTGCGTGGAATTGATCCAGTGTCTGACGGTGGAGCAGCAGGGCCGGGGGTGGGTCACCCTTGTTTTGACCTTTGACGACGAACGTCGACTGCCCGAAAGTCTGATCAATCGACTCTGACTCGGCGTTCGGAGATATTGTCACGGTACTGTGTCGTGACCCTGATGATACCGACGATTTTCCTGCTGATTGGGGGTGGAGATTGCGACTGCAGATTGGATCGACTCGAGCACAGCTGACTTTTTCGTCGGTGGAGAAGCTTTACGATTCTCGCAGCAATTTTTCCTTTCGTTCCAAGGATTCGGGATTTTTAACAGAAATAGTTTGGCTCTCGGGGAATTAGCGTTTTATACTGGACGATTTGATCAGTAATTTTCATCGTTTTCTAATGGAGTGTGAATGTTACTATTCACAATTTGCGTATAGGATAGTCACACGTATATCGAACTTCAAAATTTTGCTGAACCGAATTTTCGCGTTGCAGTCTCTGCAGGGCAAAGGGGATCGATTACTAATTCAGGAATTCCCGAATCCCGAGGAAGCAAAAAGATCAGGCGAACGTAACGACTACCGCTGACCACGGGTTTATGGTGTTTAGGGTAAGGGCGTGTTACCGGGGAATGGGATTATATACTGTTCAGGCGCCTCGTGGGAAGATGTTTGCGAGACTGTTTAGTCGACGAACGCGTTAACCTGGTCCGGAATTGGCGACGCGGTAATTCCGAGCACAATTCTGAATCGAGTTTTCTTAGGATCGACGGAGGTAATAAGGATATGAGTCATTAAGAGACACACCGCGCCACGGAGGGCAATTAGCCGCTGCGAGGGTGATTTACGCCGCGGGAATTATATAACGTACCCCTGGTTAACAAGGATTAACCCTGGAATTGTCGAGATGTGGGCTCTCGACCGGTTGGGGAATTCTCGAAGAGAATCGCTTTTCTTCCACGGGAGGAAAGCGGCTCTCGTTTAATGGCCTCTGACCTGGTTCGCGCCTCTTTTGTGCAGAGCTTTAACCCTTTTCCCGCGACTCGCTTGAGCCGGTGGACCTCGATCTTTGATCAACGAGAACCGGTAATCTTCTCGATCAATTTCTGGTCGTATTGTTTCGGTGCGGTATGACGAGAAAATATAATGAAACATTGCTACCTTAAGAGACTTTCGAGTGCTATCGTCGTGGAAATTGCTTCAAGGTTAAATGTATCTTCAGGGTTGAAAGGATCGTAGGTTATCAGAGTTTCTTAAAGGAGTATTTCTTAAAACCGATGACGATAACACCGAAGCAGTGTAAAATTGAAAAATCACTGCGTTCGAAATACCGAGACGCGAATATTAAGCGTGAAACGGCTACCCATTTGCCGACCTTTGCGGTCGGCACTTTTTTCCATTGATAAAAACGCGTGGCATGCGGTCGAGCATAATTCGATATCGTAAAATCGCCCGGCATCATGTTTATTCAAGCTCCTCCGTTCTCCGCAAGGTCCTCCTGTCACTACCGCCACAATACGACAGCCTTCTTTCCTCTCCATCCGTCTCGTATTTAAAGTATACCTTACTACAGGCCAGCGCGAGTACAATGAGTACCCGGGCGCGACATTCTCACGGTTCAGGCGTACGGTTCAAAGGAAAAACTCTCTGCCTTCGAACAAGGAAGAGTGAACAGGACCGCGTCACAGTGAAAATAAAAGTGCGTTCGCACGACGATTCGGATAATCGAGGCTCCACTGTACACGAGTCTCGTCGTCGAGCCAATAACAATAACATTGAGTAATCCCATACGTAATATCGTCTTCCTGCTAATTTCTAAGGTCAAATGATTTTTTCCATTTTTCGACTAATGTTTTAATGTCATTTTCGAAGCGACGTTAAATATCTTACAAAGAAACGACCTTACGTATGGCATGACTTGATACGAATGGATGGAACTTACTTGACGCATCTTTGTTAGGCCCAGTGCTGAGGTCACTCAAGGAGCTACGTACAGAGCTCCTGGCAGTTTCTTGTGTCGGCGATTTCGTGTCCTGCCGTCCCCGCGTTCTCCTGCCGGAATCAGAAATCTCTCAGCGACACGCTGTACCGGAAGACACCACGATTCGGACTCGCGATAGTGGCTCACCTATTGTTGGCATCGCCAGCTTTCTTTTGCTTCGGTCCCGGGGGAGGTGGTTGGCCGATGCTCTGCAGCACCCGCGACTTTACCTCTTTCCTAGCAGGCCTCGTCCGCTGCTCGTTCTTCCCAGCTTCGATCTTGCTCATCACGGCGTCCCAGCGGCCACCCTTGCGGGACGACCTCTGCGAGCGTCGAGCTTCCTTCTCGCCTTCGTCCTTCGGGCCTGACTCGATCATGGCCTTGATCTTGGACACGACGTTCCTCTTCGGCATTTTGTACTTTTTCAACGGAACCGCGTCGGTTTTACTCTGCACCTTCGCCCTCAGATTGTAGTTGTTCCTCTCCACCTCGATCACCGTGATCTCGCCGGTGGCGTTGATCGATCCGCTGGAGTCGCCCGTGGCGTCCAGAGGACTCGGGGGTACCTGAACCGATCCCACGATCACATTAACAATCGCACGCACGCATGCACGCTTCCTACGTGTGGTCGTTTCATAACGGTTGAATACATTCATCGGCATTTATAGCAGCCTTAAACAATCAACGGCGTCGCCTTATTTACAAGGAAACGTTCGCCCTCTTGACCCCTAGCTATTAAGGGTGATTACGGACACCCACTGTCGATGAACGGTGTCATAAATAAAGCTACACGTGACAATTGGTGCAGTCGTAAACCTTCGCAATTTCTTAAAGTAACGTAATCTAAGGCGCCGCGGTGCAGCAATTGGCTGGACCGTTTCGTCCCGAAGTTCGCGCGTTACAATTCTCCAGCGACACTAGAATCTTGCGACCTGTATACCTACGGAACTTATGAAACGACCCCGCGACAAATCTCGCTGACTCGCCTGCATGAAATCGATCACAACGTGCGAGGCGTCCGGCTTGACCGGCGACGGTTGGCTCCTCTGAGAGACCTCCGTGTCTATGGTGTCCGGCGTGCGGTCCTCGTTCTCCTCGGCCGCTTCCTCAGGCGCGTGCAATTCGTCGTGCCGCTTGTCGAGGTCCGAATAGATTCCACTGGAATCCATCTCCTCGCCGGTGAAGCTGGGACATCGCCGTCCGCCGGGCGCGCAGAACAGCGTGCCATCGATCACCTGGGCTTTCCTATCGCCGCGCACGATCTCCTCGTACGCGTCCGCGTCGCTCTCCGTGAAGAAATCCGAGTCTGTCATCGGGTCTTGCCTGCAGGTAGCAATTGGTTACCAAGAGTTCGAGTCGTTTCGAATAATTACACATAGCGGAGGTTCCGAGTCGCTCCAAATATCATTCAATACTCTCCAACTCTTACTTGTCTTGCAAACCTCGAATTCAAGACTCGAAGACCTCGAGACTTCCAAAACTTTGATACGCCCAAGACACCGAAAGATTGAAGGCTATTGAATCCCATTCAAAGCGATTCGAACTGTGACACACATTCGATATTGGCAACGTCGTTCTGTATCACTTAAAAATTCTTTGATACCAGTACCATAGTCCTACGTTATTTCTAACCTTTTCAAAAGAATATCGGTCACTCGATCCTAGGTGATTTTAAAATATATAGCTAACTACTGGCAACATAGTCCTATCATATTTTTTATGCTGATACGCATCTGAACAGCAGACCCTAGCAAAATTCAGCTATAGCTTTTAGATTTTACGCGAGTGTGTTAGGGGCATAGAATTGCTTCAGAATTCGGATTCGACTGCTCATCGCTACCTGCAGGGTGCGGGAAGGTTCGGTGGAGGCGCGACGGAGGGAGGATCCGCGCCACGACTCGCCGGCCTCGAGTTCTCCCCGTCGCCTTGGTAGCCGGCCTCCAGGCTGGTGATACTAGTGACCGAGGTAACGAAACTGATGGGGTCGGAGGCCCTGACCGGCTCCGCGGGCTTCGGGTCCAACGGTAGCTCCTCCGGCGACGGTGTCGACGCGGATGCGCGGGTTAACGCCAGTCTCGAGGCTGCTGATCCCGTCAGGTTTTCGCAGGATGGCGTCCTGGAGCACTCCAACGCGACCGTGAAGTCGGTCATCTGGTCCGGGGTCAGTATGCCGAGGCTCTCGTCGTGCTCGAACGAGTTCTGCTTGTTCAGCATCAAATAGTGCGGCGTCGCGTTCGCCACATTGTCGTTGTACGAGCCCGAAGACGCGTCCAGCAGGCAGTTCTCCGCGATGTCTTCGATCATATTCATCTGAGAGTTCTCGAGCAAGCTGCGGAACAAACAGGACAATGTAGATTTCTGTGTTTCAAGCTTTCACTAGGTAGAATCTGAAGCTTAGGGCCTAAACTAGTATGAAATGGACATATTTGTAGATGTTTAACACTAGAACTATCAAGCATTCAAGCTGTCTTTTCTCAATTTCTATGCAGAAACTAGAGTATTTATTAAGATTTCAATTGATCTGTACTTGAATTTGCTCGCTACCGAGACAATTTCTTTATAGCATCTGTACCTTTCCGATACTCGTGAAAGAAGGAATCAGGAATGGGCCACTTGGACGCATCTGGTAGTTCTAGCGTTAATAAGGCACTGTGTAGTTCTTGCCGTTGAGACCGCCCGGTGCACACGGCGCACACCTGAAGCTCCAACGGCTAGACTCGCACAATACCACTTTACCATCTACGTTCGCCTCCCATCTGCACAAAACATGCTCGCCCGTAAATGACAGCGATGATTCAAGGCGTCAGGTAGCTATTCAACAACCGGAATCCCTTCTGCGACGGCCACGTGTTCACACGCGGAAGGCCGCTCCCTTTTTTCATTGTTCCCGCCCAGATGTTTATATGGTTAACGCGACTCGGGTTAAAGCGCAGGTCGTAAAACGATTTTCGGGAGACCGTGCCCTGCGAGCCGTCGCAATTTAACGGGAACCTCGAGTTTGCTTTCCAATGTCGTTCGCAGGAGCTACAGATGGAGATGCAGCCGAACGCGTGCGGCTTTACCTGAAAAAGTTGCCCTTTTCCTCCGTGAAGTGAACCAACTGTTGCACGTCATCTTTCTCGATGTCCCATACAGGCGATATCGTGAACGTCTTCCGTCCCGAATCTGTCAACGAAAGGTAACAATTAATACTTCCGTCGTAACGCGTAAAACTCGAGAATAAAACAAAGGGTATCACTAAAAAAACCGTTCCCTTTCCGAGTCACTTATGCTTATTACATTTTCTACCCCTCCTCGGCCTCTGCGGGGTCGTCTTATCGATTCCTTACCCAACTCGACACGAAATTTCCGATTACTCAGCTAAAAAAACGCATACTCCTCTTTTCCTTCGCTGTTCCTCTGGCTACATTCTTTTTGGGATCAAATCCATGTCACATCGACGTGACACTATTATTAATGTAAAGGGTATAACCACGAAACACTAACTGCAATATGTCAAATACTACACGTTAAACTATTACAATAAAAACCAATAACTATTTTCCTTTATAAACCGAACTATTCATCTCTACAAAAATATATACAACCAATAGATGCTGATCTTTTACAGTATCCCCTCAACAAAAAGTTCATACAGCCTTTCTATAAGAAAATTTCGAACGCCACTGTACATCGAGTGAACATCGAAAGTCCCGGAAAATCGGTGAGCTCCGCTGGTTCCCGAATTGCCAGCGGAGTAAGGCGATCCCGAAGTGGTGTGACGGACGTTCGACGTGACCCAAAAAAGCCGTGTGTACCTTCGATCGGCGTGGACACCGCCCTGCGTGGCCCGGCCTTTAGTTTGGGATTGGTGGGCTCGCCCTCCGCATCAACGAACTGCAAACATCCCGAGAGCACCAGCGAGCGTCGGTGTCCCGGCACCAGCGTCGGGGTGCCGAGCAACCTTGACTTGGGGAAGAAGGAGGGCCTGGCCGCCCGTGGCACCGGTATCCGGCTCTCCCCTACGTTCTGTAATCAAAAGAGGGAGGACGATAAGTGGTGCGCGGTCGCCGTTTCGCGTGCAGCATCGTCGTCGACTGTCCGGCGCGTCCGCGCGTCGATTAAATTGCATTACATTCCGCGTTGATGGCAACAAATTCCTCCATTAACCTCGTCTAACCAGGCCTTCGGAGGCACGGCGCGGCGACGCGCTCTGAAGCTCGCGCCGACTGAACACTGACGGGCTCGGTCCAACCGATCCGGGAAATGGATCGTCAATGACGCGGCCTTTGGGCGAGCGACCCGAGGCCATCGGTTTTTCATCGAGTAATTGCTTCGGAGAGCTCCAATCGGTTCCGACCCTTTATCTTGTGAATTAGTGGACTCGTGTTAGCGGTATTGGTATTCTCACCGCGGTTGTTACCGTGATTAGCCATTGTGCTCGGCATTGTCGTCGTTAATAGCTATTAATAGCGATTGGTATTGTGTTAGGAGTGAACTACCACTGTTTCCAAGTTTCTTACTATTTACCGCTGAAACTAGCGATGAAACTAATGACAGCGATTGTGTTTCAAAGTCACCGGAAATAATCTATTGTCAGCATTTTTATGTGGACTACGTATCGATAGTATCAAACTCGGTAGTTCCAGTGTTAAAAGATTCACACAATTTGCTTCACATCTGCACGCAACTCTGGAGCATCTTCGCGAGATAAAGGGTCGAACGTCGATGTTCTCACGGACGTTCTCAAGTCGAACGCTCCGACGCCATTCGATGCAATTATCGAAGGACAGCGCGGAGGAGCTGCGAACGGATTCCGTTTCCCCGATCGTCGGCGAGAGGCACTACTGCGTCGCGACGAGTCTTTCTTTTCCTCGTCTCTTTTTTTCCTCTGTTTTTCAAGGTCGAAACGGAACGCTTGACCCGTAAATCCGCGGAGGAGAGTCCGTTGCCCTTGGCCCATCTCCAAATAAAACCCTTCGGCTCGAGGTGAATCAGAAGTGTCTCTCTCTCTGGCAGTCGGTTAACTTAATTTTAGACCGGCACCGCGTTAACTTCTCGCCGCTACCTTTAACCGACGCCGCGCGTAAGAACACGCGTAATTGCGGGTACTACGGACGTCGTCGATTCGCAGCTGCTCACTCGCTGACCCGTCGCCGGCGAACGATCAACCACTTTCGATCGATCGCAAACGCGAACGTTCCTACTCTTCCCCTTGCGCCGGAGAAATGACTGTCATCGCTTGATTCGATCGCAAAATGAGTTTCATGTATAATAATTAAGGTTTGCATAATGCATCGATAAGCGGAATATCGAAATTCCTCGTCCATTAATGTTCGTGCAGCTGTCTCGTTAATCGATTCTGTTATATCTCTAATTTAATCTAATGAAACTACAGAACAGGATGGTTCGAATTGATCGATTTCAGTGTTCATTTTGAAAATGTTTAAATTGAAACTCTTTGGCAAGATTCTAGATTTGATGAAAATGAGAGTGTTCGAATGCTTACGAAAAAGAAATTAGAGCTTAGTCACTCTATGAATAAATTATTTCAGTGAGACGCGCGATGAATAGAGTTAATGAAACAAATTGCTCGGTAGCTCTACTGTTAAACGAGGAACGCAGACCCGCCGGCGGCCGCTGTCATTCGACCGCAAATCCGCTCGGAAAGGTTCCGCTCGACGAAAGCAACCGATTCACACGGGAACAGAAGAGACGATCGCGGTCCTATCGACGCTCGGAATTTCGAGTATTTGCTCGAGATCAGCCCCGATAAGGCTGTACACACGATTAGCCGGTGGTATCGCTTTGTAAATCAGCAAGAAGTTACTCGGAACACACCGAGGCCCACCGTTCCACGAGGCGATCGTGTTATTTCGGTCGGCAGATTAGATTCCGCTCGAACATATCAATATTTATAATCGCCATCGAGGATATCGCGGCGCTGTCCAAGGTTAAACAGCTGGCACAAACGTTTCCGAAACGCTACATGCTAATTCCGATCGAGCCGAAACCCATTTCATTTAGTTAAACGCTCTAGTCTCGAATCCGATGAGAATTTCATAAAACCGATGCTGCTCGGTCGACGCTGAAATATTAATAGAACCACAGGGAGATTAGAGCAATGAAAAGTACGTTCCTTCTGGTTTAACGCGAAGCTACTCGACAGGTTTACGAACATTTATTCGAGTTTCCTGTGTTATACAAACTGTTCATTTCGATCGTAGGAACTCGAGGTTTGAAAATTCTATCCTAATCGTCTATTCCCAACTTCCCGTAATCAGATTGATCAAAATTCGCACAGTCATGAAATGAAGTTCATAAAATTCAATATAAACCGAATGTTCGTAAACCCAGCGTCAACAGCTGCTCACAGAAGCATCTTAGTCTCAATACTCGTGAAATAAAGTGTTCAAATAGGTCACTTTGATCCACCTGGTAGCTCTAGCATCGAATACCACTGTAAAATCCACGGTTTAATCGGCAGGAATGCGCTCGTCCTTCGCAGAGCACAGACGCACATTGTACTTTGAACAATGAACACGCGCAGCCGCTTCGTTAATACAGGTGTTACAGAGTTTACAGTCCTGTCCCGATTGTCGTGCACGCGCGGTGCCCAACAGAGGACGGTTTGTCGCGGAGAGCCGCGCGGCGAAGAGTGTTTATAGAATTCCAAACTGAATATGCATGCGTGTAACGTATACTTGTAACAGATTCCACGGATAACGACCTACTGAAATCCCCGAGCCTCTTATATAACAGTACGACACGTTCAACTCTCGCAGCGTATTTTTACCTTCGATAAATTTCACGTGACCACTTTTTATGAAATCGGAACTCGACGAATATTCCGCCGCTCGCGCATATTGATTATAAGAAAGCTACAGTATCCGTGTCCACGGGAGAAACCGTGGATTCGAAGTTCAAGGAACACGGGAGAAACATTTCTCGATCGACCTGTTTCACCGATCTACCGCGAATCGGCCAGGAACGGAACAAATATTCATCCCGAACAGCATTAATCCTTCGAGGACGCGGATCTTTTAGAGTTCACTCGTCTTTCAAATAATGAAATAAACAAACATTACTGAACAAAATATTCAGCTTCGATTCTAAATACAACACACAGATACACGAATATAGAAATAAGCATAGAAATCGAAAGATACGAATCGACGTCCTCGAAAGGGTTATCCCAGAACAGGCTGCACCGGTATCACCACCGAGTCCCAGAGAGCTGTCGAGGAACACGCTCGTACCAGACTATTTCGCGATGATAACGCGCGCGGGTGAAAACACAGCTCGCTGACCGAATATTCTCGCCGCGGATTAACGCGTTCCTAATAATAGTGTTACCGATGGCCCGGCCGAGGAGCCGCGAGGAACCGGCCGCTAGAGTAATGGAGTGCGTTCACCGGCGACCCTGTTCAACGACGCTGCCGCGGCTGAGAACTGGGTTACACCGCGCGCGAGTTTACATCGGCCGGGTGCCGCACCACAGTCGATAGGAAAAAAGTTGATTCTTTGCTGCTGGGACTTACAGTCTGTCTCGTAAGAACGTACCAGCTTTGTTTACTACGCTCGACGCTTAACGAGGGAATGACGACGCGTCGACGAGGATAATAGAGTCGGTACGGAATTCATGGATTAGAGACTCGGCGTTTGCTGGTTCGGATAGGAGATGTTCTAATGTAATAGAACGTATAATATAATCGTTTGAGTGCCACGGTCTTTGCAAAATAGATTGAAGAATGCCTTTCGTTTGAGTTCAGAAGCTGAATGACGATTTTCATTGCGACGCTATTTGCTAGAAAGAAAATATAAACTTAATGCGATTCGAGTTGATAGATAGTTCACTGAATAGTGAATCTAATCTACTGATAAATGATAGTAGATTAGATTCACTATTCAGTGAAAGCGAATTATTTTAGACGAATTCAGTGAGTAGACTCTTTGAGACAGATTATAGAGAAATTTCATTAGGGCGACCGCAATCGACAGATCTCTGCATTTCCTCAACCTTCCCGAAGGTCTTTTTTCTCCGAAAATTGCACCAACGACAGATTTTCGACGATGAAGGTGTCTCGCGCACGAATTACGCCCGTCAAGGCTCACATTTTCTCGCCTATCGGTCATCCGACGTTTCGTCAGCGCGTTTCACACGGAGACGCATAAATAATTCAGCGGCGACGGTTTATCGCGTTACAGACACCTCGATGTGCTAGCAGCACAGCGATTCGCGTGTGTCCGACGCGTTCGCGCGACGTTTCATCGACTTTCGCGCGATTTGACGTGATTCCGTTGAACCGAATCTCAAACACGAACGAAGCTCTGCGATCACGGAATCATCGAATGCTTCGGGAAATCAGTTTCGCCGTTCCATGGAAGAACGCGACTTCGCAGGTTCGCGGATGAACGCTTCAGAAATAGTACATGATGCGATGAACGAGCGAAGATTCCTCGCGCCAAGGATACTCGACGCAACGGCGTTCTCCGCTGCGATTTGCGGGTTTGAACTTTCCCAGTGTAACGGAGTTAGACCGTACAACCGGACAATGAGTCGAAGATTTCCATGCGATACGACTTTAACGAGATATACAATTAACTTGTCGCATCGGGAAACGCGCTTCTCTGTTTCAACGCTACAACCAGCCAGCACTTAAACCGCCTTTTCCGAACTCCTTTACAGAAATTACAAGTGTACTTGTCAAACTTTTAATTTAGGTACTGAATCAACTTCAACAATTTCCTAAAAAAACCACACCTTTTTCACCGTGATATTACTTTCCAGTTCTTCGTTCAAGAAGCATGAGTGTCCAAGTTCCTCAAAATTTACGAGAAAAATTCACTCCGTTTTAACGATAAGTTTCTCGCTGCAAAATCCGATCCGATTCACCTCGATTTACCCTAAGCGATTTTCAGCCATCCAGCAATTCCAGTGTCAAGACACTATAGAAAAGTCACTCTAATTGCTCGGCAGTACCAGCGTTAACGATCCTAACGACACGGGATCAATGGGTATCCGCGAACCGTTCGTTATCGATCTAGGAAAATGTCAGGGTCGGCTGCGGTTATCGACAAGACCGGAACGAGCCTCGTCACGTTAAATATTGCCACAGAGTCGAGTCGCGTCGCATCGCGTCGCGTCGCGGATCGGCATCGACGCAGTGCCCCGGGGGGCCAGGGGCAAAGGCCAAGCCCGGGAGCATAACTTGATTCCATTAGGCCTTAATTCGCGGCAATTCGAGCACGCCTACCCGGCCGACCGGCCGGACTATCCGCCTGGCTCGTTATCTCTTTCCACGCGAGACAAGGCAACTGTGTTAATTGCCAGCGCGCGCGCGCTCGCTCGCGTACGTACAGGTTCGCCTGTCTCCTTTTCTCCTTCTGCCCGCCGCGCCGATTCTAACGGAATCACCGGCGAATCCTTGAATCCTATCCGCGGAACATGCTCTGTATACCACGACAACGGTTGCCATTGTGCGAGCGCGGAAAACCGTTCCCGTAATCGGATTAAGCGGTCCGCGTTGCTCGGGAGAGCCCTCTGCGAAGGAACGCGCAGTGCGACCGCCTGTCGACGAAATTCGACTGTTCGCGTAACAGAATTGCTTATTTATTCAATCGAGTTGAATAAGTCATCGGCGTTTATTTGAAATTTCAAGCTCACCAGAGAGAGAAAGAGCGTGTTCGCATCGGTCGCGGACGAATGACATTTTTTCGTTCCCTCTGGCGGTGGTAATTTTCGAATTGAAGATAAGAGAGGAAGATGATTTGTTCCTCGAGCCGATTATTCGCGGCTCGTCGGCACGACCGCGCGTAACCAGTTAAAGCTGTCAACAAAACACATAGCGGGAGACGGATTGATAAAAAGCCCTCGCCGAACGCTTTCTAAAACTAGAAAGACTTTCTAAACGGCGACTCGACGCACGGGCCGCTAGTGAATTGCGACGCGGCCCCGCTGGCACAGGATGTCGTCGCGACGAACGCGGGGATCGGTTTTTACGCGATTTTTTATGACTCGATAACGTGTTCGACGCTGCAATTACCGGACAAGTCGAAATCACCCGATTCGAGGTTGTTTAATTATTGAAGAGATGACGGTTATGAGAAATTAGATTCACCTTGCACTCGAAATATGATATTCTTAAGATATCGATAATTGCGAAACGAAACAATTAAAACCAGTCGCTTGGGCTGGTACAGTAGTTCTAGTGATATTGAACTCTGTGCAATGTACCAATGAAACATCGAAACAATGTTGCTTCGTCGCTTTCACGCGTAGTACTGTAATTAGCTTCAAAGAACGTCTGCTTCTCGCAGGGAAACGCGAAATATTTCCAGCAGAAAACTTTCAAGTGCAATAAGTCAACTCGATGACGAATAAACTAAAGCGAGTCGAGACGTCGATAAACAGACTCTCGCAATTTATATTAAAGCGTAATGCAATCGATTCGATTGCTCGGCAGTTATAGCGTTGACGCTGCCAGCCTCGTTTGCATATCGGTTTAGCGATCACGGCTTAAACAAGTAAAAACCATTCGCGGAAACGCTTTTTTCGACGTCTGTGCAAACGCGTATGCAGCTGCAGATGTTTACGAAATTCGAGGGAAGTTCGACGTTCGTACTTGAAATATTCCTCGAGCTTCCAGTTGGTTCCCGTGTTCGTCGATTGGCCTTTCAAGACGCGAATTCTGAATTCTAATATTGAAACAATCGCAATAAATTGGAACAGAACGTTGCTTGTTACACTGTGCCGCGAGTTACGACAGATTAAAACGCTCGAAACGTTTCCACGGTCGATGCTGCCTCGGTCCCAGCCAGGTCCCACAGTGTTGGCACATCCGTTCACCGAGAAGAAAATTAACGCGCATACACCGGCGGCTCGATTACACGGAATGTTTCTATCGGTTGATCGACGAGAATGGAAATTGCCAGTTTTCGTGAACGAGCCCGCGAGCGCGCAAAACGGCGAAACGAACACCGCGACGCGAACAGAGTCTGGCAACGTCGACCCGCAATTTACTCGATCCACTGTGCGCGACCACGTAAGCGACGAGGACACGTGACGCGTGTTATGATCCCGTGGCCGCATAATTCTCGTAATTATTATACAAAGCATTAACACCAGAATTACCGAATAGCCTGTTCGAAGAATTACTGTCGGTTAAGCAACAGCTCTCGTGACTTTCACAGTGTACAACCGTTGGATAAATACGTTTACCAACTTCGTAGAGGAGTACTGCTCTAATTTGAGTTTAGTTTTGCGAGGGATTAACGGTAGAAGTTGGTAATCTATTCAAAAAAATTGCAGTGATCCCTTCACCGAGATTTCGCGGGACTTTCATCGCAATCTATGGCCGAACAACTAAATTTAGTTCGCGAAGTAGAACGTTTCAACGGTTTGGAAAACTAGAAATTCACGTTGGAACCATTGGGTACTTAAATGAAAAACTTTAGAGTACCGGAATGAAAATAGAAAGTGAGAACGCCTGACAGTTCCGACGCTTCAAGCATCGTCTTTTAAATACCCCGCTACGAACTAAAGTATCGATACTTAGAACACTTGAGAGGGAGTATCGGAGACACTAGAGCAATTATCGAAGACGCATAAATGCTTCTCTGAGCAATGATCACGCCAATCAAGATACAAGTCGATTGAAGTCTGAATAAATCCACTGTTAGTGTCCACGAAAGAAACTTCGGAAAACCTCGATCGAACTGCTCAGTTCGAATGGTAACCTCTTTCGAAAGACTCAGACGCACGTCTCAATATCTTTGTTACAAAATTGCTAATGACATCTTATAAAACATCGGTAATCTAGCTGCATTAGGTATACTTTTTCTGAAATCTATCACTCTACAGAAAATTATAAATCAAATTGGAGTACACGTGCGATAAAAGGAAGATTCTCCGGCCAACTTCGTCGAACCACTAAATTAAATTCCAGGGAGAGGTTAAACAGCGAACGCACCTGCGATCGAAACGCGTGCCGTATCAGCGGAGCCGATCGAGCCCGATCCACGCTCAACCCGCGAGGTCAAGTCCCGCGGTTCGAACACGCGTCGCGGCAACGTCCCGATAAGATTAAAAGGCGAAGGTTCCGGCGCGATCCACGCGCTTCGCACACGCGAACGGCGTAGAGTAGAAAACCACTCGCGCCACGAACAACGCGGCGTTTGATACACCTATCACCGAAATCATACGTTCTCTCGAGAGAACTTAAAAAACGGCGTAATTATGTACAATGATCTCAGAAATGAAACTATGAGACGCACAGATAAAAGCCGGTACAAGTGGCGGAGAAAAAATGTTTCAAACGGTTTCCGCGATTCCCCTCGCGAAGCTCGAAATGGGTCAAAATGGTCCGCACGGTAAACGTAGCGTTGAACTCGAAGCCATCGAAACGGCTCGTGACTGCGGATCATTCCGCGAGCTTTTCCGCTCGCGTAACTCCGAACCGCACCTAATTCACCGATGAAACGCCGCGGCGCGCGCGATGGATCGATCGCACGAAAAACTTGAAAACAAAAGCGAGAACGTGCCACGCGAAACAGAATCGTCCGTCGACTGCGTTTTCTTGCCCGTTCCTCTTCACGGCGGCTTGGCTCTCGCTCATCGCCACCGCTAGTAGTAGAAGAAGCCACTTTCCCTCGACACGCGCGAAAACACTCGTACCAGCGGCCGCAGTCCGCGGGGACTGACAATAGCTAACGCCGCGAACGTTTACCTCAATTGAAATTTTTCAGAATTCGGTGAACGGTTCTCGGCCTGCGCACCTACTTTGTGAAACACGCTAGGTTCGCGGACGTCGATCGTACGGTTTGTTTGATTCTCGCTGAGGAAATAAACGCCCTTTCACCTATATCTTCTAAATAACAAGTGGAAAAATAAGCAATCAACCTCTTGCGATGGAAACGAATTCAGAGATTTGACAGTCTTGTGCGAAGAATTTCGATTTTACCCATATTGTTACTAATGTTTGTTAATCGCTTTGTACAGAGTGATACATTTCGAAAGAATCTAATACGTGTAACGCAACAAGACTGTTGATGTGCATAAGACGTCACTGACGATTTTAGAACGAAAACGTCTCGAGCACGTCTTTCCAGCGCAAGTGGTTAAAGTGCGCATATCCTGTCAATGAAGATCGAAACATTGACCCAGTAATATTTATAAAATTCCATATCTCTCGTACGCGATCCGTAAACCTAGCATTATAATTAACACGATCCGAGCCGATTTTTGGACATCCGTCCAGGCGTGTACGCCCCACGCTTCACAATTTCTACAGTAGTACAAAGACATCAACAAGAGGCTGCACAGCTTGAAATACGTTAAACAACAGATCAACAAATTCAACGTTTAACTGATTATTTTAACAGACACGTGGTTGAACGTTGCTACCAGACGGCCCGTCGGCCTGAGCGGAAAGTTCGGAGCGGGGCAACCGCTGCTCACGACACGGAACGCGTTAGCCGTCATATTAATTACGATATGATTAGCAATTTACTCGATTCGTCGGTTCAGCTTGCGCGCCGTCTCCTCAGGGACATCGCCGATGGTATCCTCCGCATCCTTGAGAACACCGGAGAACACTGTCACGCGAGCGACCGGATAAATTCGACCGGCACTAAATCATCCGGTCCACGAGTCCACCCCGGGATCCACGGGGGTTCGTCGATCGTGCGAGTCGGCGACGGGGGTGTCTCGCGATTCGATCGCGCGCGGGGAAAACCGGGCCGCGGGAGTTTTCCAGAAGCGCCGCGCGCGCGGGCTGGATCGATAGGCGGACGGCGAGGACGATCGCGATGCGCCCGCCGCGTGCACGACAATGAAACGTTCCGGATTCGCTCGGTGATCCTCTGCCACTACCTATGCCACCACCATCCACACACACACAAACACACAGCACAGGCACGCTACGTGTGCAACGAGTAAAGAGACACGAGTGTGCGAGCGCGGTCCGTACACGGCGTAAAGCGGTGTTAGGGTACGTTTACAGCGGAAGCCCGGCGCTCGATCAAAGGAGACGAGGGACGGCACAGCGGAACCTCGATTATCCGAATAATTCGATCTCTCTTTATTGTCCAATTGAATCACTCAGATGCGGTTAAGCCCAAGAAAGAAAGGTCGAGAAGATGAATGCCTCGGCTTCCGAAATGATTATACAACGTATTCAGAAGCTGTGAAAAGGCTTTCTGACCTAGAAACACCGAGGAAACGAGCGAATCCTTTGGCAACCGAGAGGAATATTATTTCTTCCGTTGAAACTGAGAGAAATCAGGAAATATCGAAGAATGGACTTAACCGCACTGACTTCTGAGCGACTCGGTTATCAAAACTTTGATTGTGCGAACGTCGGTCGGATAATCGAGGTTCCACGGTACACGCTTCTTCTGTTTTACAGTAGTTTACGTTGCGACGTGTGTATATTTACGGTTACGACATACTTATCGCACACACCACTTCGCGAACCTCGAAGATAACAATTCTTCTTCGGGTTTGGGTTCCTACGAACGCGACGGAGGAAGATACTTTCTCGGTGTTCAGTTGGGCGCACAGCTTTTAGCTTCTAACTATTGGACAGATAGGTTCTATCTGTTAGCTACTAGCTATTAGGCAGATAGGCTCTATCAGTTAGCTTCTAGCTATTAGGCGGACAGCTTCTGGCTGTTAGCTTCTATCGCAGCTCCGCTGTAAACGTACCTTTACGCGTTCCCCGCTGAGCGTACACGCGAGAACGAGTGAGCGGACGGCGGTACGAACTGACACTCCGCAACGACGATTACTATTCTTCAGAAACACACACACACACACATAGACACACACGCACACACGAGCATGGCTTCTGCATTCACCGGGCCGAGAATCCGTACGCGTACACGCGGCGGGGAGCGGAGCGGAACGGAGGGCTGCGCGCGGCGAACGTAATCGGAGACGGACGAATTAGTTTCGTGATTTTGACCCTTTCGAATATAAACCGCGGCACGACGACGGAGCATCGGGCGCGTTCCTCCGGTGTGTTTACGCTCTGAATCGCGACACGATTTATAACATGAAATTAAAGAAAATCTCGTGTGTCCGTGCGGCCGCGCGCGTGTACGCGAGGTTTTATGCACTCGCTTCTTAACACGTTCGTGGTTTTCAGGGTCATCTGGTTCCCCGTGCGCGGCGGGGATCGTATTGTTTTAGAATATGTGGAATGAAATCGGAGATCGCGCGTGGCCTCAAAACGACGGATCGGAACTTGCTGGACTCGCGCGAATGAAATTTCGGCGTGCCGAGAATCATAGTATCGCTGAGTATATGAAAAGATCGATCTTTTTCTCCTCGAAACTGGCGAACTTTGTTTTTTCAGTCGATCATTATGAAGGACGGTATTTATGTAGACATAAGTATTGTCTAATCTAATATATAATAATGCGCGCGTCTAATCTATTACGTAATAACGTAATACTATGCACTATAGTATTCTTGTTCTTATTTCTATACAAGTACCATCTAAGAATACCGTGGCACTCTAATATTTCGGCGATTGAAGCGAGGCTTTCTAAAGCGACTTACATTTCTACGACTCTTAGCACTCCGTTTATTTCCCCTGTCGCGATTGATCCGGGAACGTATTAATAATCGACTCGTTGACAGTGAAGAGGGCAGGTTTCCTGCAATCTGTTACAATTTCCAATGCTATATTCCTTTGCGAATTGTATACAACCGTTGTTTCAATGTCCGCTCAGCGGTACGGAGATAGAAACGAGCGCCAAAGAATTAGCTTTGAAGAAGACCGTGCCAATCTCTTGAGGTCGTTAACCCCGGAAACAAAGATGCGTTTCAGTTACAGGGTTGACCGCGTTCCTAGTCTTTCTGCTCCCTGACGAGACCCGGCGATCAACCGTTCCCGCGGACGTATTGTTTCCATGGAAATCGGACCAGAGAGGAATCGGCGATCGGACCGGGCGTAGAAAGTGCGAGCGAGAGTACGCAACGGGAAGGATGGTTCCCGAAGCGATCGAACTGTACGCGGAAACTTTCCAGCCACTTATAGTGGGACATTAAAGTTCCACGGACTGCGTCTCGAGAAAGAAGATACAACAGTTTCCGCTTAGAACTCGAGTGGCCTTGAAACGCCGGCTGGGACCAAGTTCACGTACACGCGAATAACGATCAATTAGCTGCGCTTCGATTCTGGTTCCTGCGAAGATGAATGGTCCCTTGTGGATATTACGTGTACAATAACCGAGTTAATTGTGGCTCGAGAATATGCTGCGTGCACAGCGATGAAATTCATTCATCTGAACTCGTTTCTTCTGTAATTCAATTAAAAAGGAAAGAATGAAATACGAGAACAATTCCAATGTTCAGCAGCTAGCAATCTAAGCGTCAGTAATTTCAATATACGATTCTTAGAGTACACTCACTGAATTCTCTATCGATATTTTCGCTTACCATCTGTATCTAACGATTCCTCGACATCTGCACTGTCCAATAACCGATAGGTACTCGAAAATGGGTAATTTCGAGTCGTCTGGCGGTTCCAGCGTGAACTCTGCGTTCATGGAAACCGCCAGCCGACAGGCAACGCAGGTCCGACGCGGTCGAACAAGGGACAACTTTCACCGACGATTATCCGCCGCGGTGTCTACGATAAGATCGAATCACCGATGCCTGATAACCTGGAATCACGCGGCGAGTAATCGCCGGTTGCAATTGCACGGGATATCGTGTCGCGGTGGAAAGCGCCGCCTAGAGAACGAACAAATATAATGCCAGTTCCGCGGAAAACCGTGACGCTTGGTAAAGCCCGCTTCGTCCTCGCTGCCAAGAAATAATTTCGACTGCGCGCGCGGCGAGCGAGCGGACGGGCGAGCGAGAGGCACGGCCGCTGCGTTGTTCCGCGGCGGCGTTTCACGCGCCGTTAACCGATCCCTTTATGCCCGTCCCGAGTTTATCGATTTTCGGATCGAATTCGTTCTATAGCTACCGCGACCGGTCCTCCCGCCGACCTTTATACGCATCCGTTCCTACTTCCCGCTGCGTAAAAATCCCCGGGGACCTTGACAGGCCTCTCCCTAGCCTCGACGTGCCCCGACTGGCCGAGTCGCGCTGCGCTTTTTTTCTTTCTTTCTTCCTTTCTTTCTTTTCAATGCTCCGCGTGTGTTGGGTTTCCGTATCGCCGTGCGGTCGTCGCCAAGCACAGCGAGGTCGTAAATTAACGATTTCAGCTCCAAAGTTTTTCGCTAGAGATATTTAACAACTTTCCGATCGGATACAGGATTTTTCAAGGAAACTTAGAGAATTTTGCTTCTTGATTTCTGTGTGAATTATTGGTAAGTTAATTAGGGAATCGATAACTAATGTGAATAAATCAAAGAATCTTGTTCCTTGATTGATCGTAATTTATCCATTGGGATAACAGATCACAGTAGGACCTAGGACAGGCTCAAAAATGCTCGTTGCAAGTTCTAAGGTGATCGGATTTCTGAAAATTCGTTTGTCCTGTCGCTCGAGACACGTTTACTTTAACGCTCGACTAATTTTACAACCTCGCTAGGTCTGGACGACGACTGCACGCGTGCTAGTACGCGGCCGAAGAGATAGGTCCCTGTATTGCGGCAAAAATTCTTCCACTGGCAGCCGCCTTTCGCGGTTACGTCAGAAACGATACCATTGCGCCTGGGAACATCCGACGACGAGCTTCTTTATCTATTGCAGCTAACTTTCCCGGGAACGCTTCATCGTACGCAGCGTGTGTTTCTTAGTAGCGCGTGAACCTCTTTGATGATACATCTGGGGCACAAACGGAACAACATTGTATAAATCATTTTTCAAGGAAAAAATGTGTTTCGAAACGGTTGAGGTCTCCGTAGATACTCGCGCGATTAATTAGTATGTATAATTAGGACCTTAGTTGCCGAGAACTGGACTAGGCGGAGAGAGTCCGAGGATCTTCCGGTTACCTGACAGCTGTAGCGTCCTTGTATCTGAATTCATTTCCCTCGTTCTAGTCAACGATTCCATTAATTAACACGGGCTGGACCAAAATTAATTATTTCCGATTTCTCCTGCATCGATGGAAAAAATACAGCTACTTCTCTAACTCAGAAATAAAATGATACGGCGATACGCGAACTGAAACGTAAGCTAATCGAAATTTCAATAACTTCTGCTGTCTCTATAAAAAGATCTGTCGGTTCCACTGCTCGATGGTTCCAACGTTAAACCGCGAGACCGCTGTGTATCGCTCTCCGCCTAGCTCTGGATTCAAATGTTTCCGAGACGGACGCCACTCGTCCGAAACTCGACTCATTCGTTTCTGCTTTCGCGCTTATTGATCTACCTCTTCAAGTATGGATCGCTGTCGGCGGGCGACGGGCGCGCGTTGGAAGAGCGTTTCCTCGTCGCGATGAGAATCGTCGACGGCGCGACGGTGGGCAAAAACGCGCCGGGTCAGATCATTATCGGTTCACGTACCCCGATATCATCCGCGAGCATTCGCCACACTGGACAGAAATATAATGCGGTTGGCCGCGATTCGACGTGTTTTCGTGCCAACTATTATATACAGGGTGGACCACCTGACACGCGGATGCGGCTGATCCTGAGCCTCGCGGCGCACAGTGCGGCCGACTGTGGAAGAAACCCGGAAATTCGACTATTCGCCTGACGGAAATTGAAGGTTACCAATGTGTTGCCAGTCCCTGCTGGACGAAATGATTTTCGTTTCAAAGGTAACAGTGTTGCGCGAATCGAGTTCGTTTGGTTGTAAACGAAAGTTGTCACTTTACAGCTAGCATTGATGGTAGAACTATCGATTAAACTGATCAATTACTACTGTTTTATACTGTTGCGAAAGTGCAATTATTCAGACTACGATTGACCGACATATAAGTTCGCGTGTCGGTGTATTCATTGATTTGAGAATTTTCCGAAGCAGCCGTATCTTTTCGGTAATAAAAAAAGATAGTTCTAGCGTTAATGTATGGTAACGCGATGTGTTGACGCGAGAGAGTTCCATCGTCGTTCCCAGCGAAATAAAAAATTGGCTTTCTTCTGGATTCGCAGTACGCTTTAGAAAACTGTTCGCTCGCGCCGGTTCGTACGTGCAGGTCGAGCACGTCTACGGAGGACCGTTAAACACGGTGAAAATTTTACGAAGAAAGCACCTCGGACTAACGGAGAATGGGTCAAGCCGCGGCGAGCGTCGATTTTACAAGCAGCTCGCGTGTCTTTCCGCGCTACGCGCGATGTCTGTCGCGACCGCCGCTCTACGTTGCCTATTATTACCCCCGCTGACGTTTAAAAATTCACGGTTCGTACTTTGCATGATATAGATGCACGCGGAGCCGTGCAACATGCTTTCTGTCCGATCGACTAGTTCGAACGCACGACATAATTGATAATTAAACGGTGCGTTAGGAGCACCGGTAAAAACACTTGTATAATACTTTGACCAACCCAACGTGATTCCTAATAGTCGCTACGCATGAATAAAAACCATTCGACACAACTACCAAGCAATTAAGGTGACTTATCTATCATTCGTTATAAAAACTTAGAAGAGCACATTCCCGGAGATTCGCTTTCCATCGCAAATTAGCCCCGCAATCCGAAAGCAATTCTATTGTTTCGATAACTGTACACCGGAAACATTCGAACGGGTGATTTTAACTGGCCCCGTAGTTCTAGCATTAAAGTTGTAGTTCAAGCAACCGTTGAAACTTATGAAACTATGCCTACGATATCAGATCCAGCAAATAACTTCCGCCATCGATGCAGGAAATCCACCGAACAACGACGACAGAGTGGTAATCGTAGGATTCTTTGAAAGTGGAAGTTATTCGAGACTCACCCTAATAGCTACCCCCGTTTGCCGCGACTTAATGGACTCGCACGGACAATCGCATTCCCTCCCCCGGCCCGTCCCCCGTCGCTCGTCCCGGTGGATTTCCATCGACGTGTTTCAGGTCAGATATGCAACGAAAATCGAGCGGTGCGTTGACCATACGAGGCACGTAGTACGTCCATCGATCACGAAAACCCGCGGCATAGCTGACACAAAACCGTACCTACGTGCATCGGCCGTACGTGACGCGCGGGTATCCCGCATCGTTCCGGAATCGGCACGGACACCAGAGGAGAACCGTTGAACTTAGCGTGAACCGGTACGCGGCGCGATCGAGATAAACGTTCCGTTTATAAATAGGTTACCGACTGGGAGATTTCTTAAACGCACAAATAAATGCCGGCGTATCTTGATCGTCACAGTTTCTGCACTACTGCGGGTAAATAAGTGTTTACGGTTTTTACGCATTCCGCGGCTGACCGGCAATGAAACTCTTATACTCCGCCGCTCCGTCGGCATCGGCTTCTATCCGCGGTACCTAAATTAGCGACCCTCGAATCTCTTCGATAAGTCCGTATACGCGCGCTCGCTCGCTCGCTCGCCATTCACTAAAATTAGAGGGCATTAATTCCACGTGTATCGCGCTGTATTTATACATTCATTTACCCTAACCCTCCTCCCGACCCCGCGTCCCCTACGGAGTACATTCTTGCTTGGAGAAATCGATGAACAACAATGCGATCGATAAAAGAATCGGAAGTCCGCAACGCCAGACCCTGGATACACCAGTGTGTTTTTCAGAAAATGTGTAAGTACCGTAGTGTGGAACGAGGACAGAAACGAGCGGAGCTTCGAATTTTCAATGAAACGCTCGTAGAGAACTGTTTCTATATACATCGGCAAAGAGCGAAGGGTGTGTTTCCAAGGTTAACGTTTCGCAACAGTGCTAGTATCGTCATGCAGCTAAGTCCCGCAACAACCACCGCGATGTCCAACTTCTATCCTAAAGTCCCTCCATCAAAGTTGACCGTGCGTCGCAGAGTCCGGCTGATCATGACGGCGCCAAACTACTTTTCCTGCCGAGACAGACCGCGACTACCGTCCACGCACGATCAACCCCCAACTGTCCAGCCTCCCGGTACCCTATCGAGTTCTCGGCACGTAAATTCGAGTCACGAACTGTCCCTCAAAAGAGGCGTCTAACGAATTAGAGGCGGAGGATGCGTTTAAGGAATCAGCAACAGTTGTTGACAGAGCAAGGATACCACGTACGCAGTGGAAAGCTATTAGACGCGTAGGCGACGCTACCCTATTAGACTAGCAAGCATAGACACCGCGGTGAGCTTGAAAGGAAGAGTATCAGCTAGGTATTATTTCGACCAGAACTCACTTTGGCCATCGTGTCGTCGTGGGTGGGTCCTAGAGATCTCCCCAGGGCGAAACACTCGGTTCCCGGTGGTCGCAGCCGCGTCGGCCGCTGCCTCTTGACATAAGTCGCGTTTTGGTGAACGGCGTCGAGCGAGGCGGTCGCATTCCCAGACGGTTTTCACACCGCGCGGCGACGCTCCTTTTCGTACGCGGCCGAGTACAACATTCGTGGCGGCGGACACGTCGATCGCTTGCGGATGCGAGGGCACCCTCCACGCAGCGACGCTCCCCGACGCCGGCGTCGCCGAGAACGACGTTATTGATCGGCGCCGCGGCGGAGGCGTCGTTCTGCCCGCAGAACGGGGAAGGGGGTGGGAACACGCCGGTGACGGAGACGGTGCTCGAGGTGGGCCGGTGCTGCCGGCGGAGACAGAAATGACCAGCCGAAGCGCCACCGACGAAAATCATTCTTGGAGCGTTCGCTGGGCTCCGCGTCCCTTCCCCCTTTCCTCGCCCTCCTCGTCGCCGCGCTCTTCGCGTGGCCGCGGTTGCAAGGCGAAACGATGTAAGTCACGTTCCTCGGGACACCTTCGGCGGACTCATTCTGCAAGGATGTTCGTTGTTAGACAATGGGACATCGAATCGAACGTTTATAACTGAACGGAGATATTTTTCAATTCGAACCTGAGATCCTGCTCCAAGGAAGATGCGACTTACGGGGTTTCGCTTTGCGCTCGTGGATCGACGGCTAGGCTAAGGATTGCTTACTTCTGTAAGGATATTCATGGTTAGACAATGGGACAGTTGCGAATGGAACGTTTGCAATTGGAGAGAGAAATTTGAAAGTTTAAACCTGAGGTCCTGGACCGAGGAAGATGCGACTTACAGGGTTTCGTTTTGCAACCGTGAGTGTAACGTGGATGGATCTACAGCCAGGCTGAGGATTGCATGCGTTTCAACGGTATAAATTGAGAACGTTTAGCTAATCTAATAGTGTCTCTTTCTTAAACTACACTTGACACTTTGACGGTCGGCCTCGTTTGTATGGCATCGGTGGCTAATATACTTGTTGCTTACTGACTGGGGAATACGTTCAAATTTTCATGTTCGAGATTTATCTGGAATTTGATACCTGTAAATATTCTATTCATATACGTATCTAAGAATAAATAACAACAATCTGAAATAAACAAATGATTAATTCCTATAATATAAATAGAAGCAGAAACAGGAGACTATTGAAAGACACCGTTAAATGCAAATAATAGATTGATATAAACTAAATTATTTTCGCTGCAGTTGGAATCCAAAATGTGCCCGGCAAGTGCTCATTTTATGTCGTATTTTATATTCGATATTTCGCGAAGTTACTCTGGGAATGGTATAAAATAGCAGGCTGCTGATAAAATATCAGGAAAATACTCTAAACCAAACCGTTCCAACGAAAGTCTTCTGGCTTCTGCAATGTCAATTATGCTACGCGCGAAGAAGCATTCCAATGATCGTTTCAGTCGATCTAATATGGACCCAATAGAATTCTAATACATAATATACGTTCCACCATATCCCATCGAGCGCTCAAAAGAATCTTGCTCGGCTCTAAACTTGCTTTTCTTCGCCTACCTCGGGGAAATATTTCTTGGAAGAATCCGTGACTTTTTATTTGTCAACATGCCCTTCAACGTTCCTCAAAGATCATGAATTATTTTCCGCACTGACTCGGGAATACGCTCGTGTTTACACGGTCCCTAAGTTCCGGTCCACTCGACAGACTATCAAGGGATCAATTAAAACTTCGAGTAGGCGACAAGCTTTCGAAAAACACGTATCTAACGTATAATCACGGAAAAGACAAAGTTCGTGACCTGAAATCATTTGCGAGTGCCACGAGATGATTTGAATTGTAAAGTTTCGAACAGTTTTTTTCACGGTTCAAGTGATCTCCGATGATAAATTCCGAACGTGTCACGCGTAAATACATATATGTCGGTGAAATCAGCACAATTTACAATTCTTTCGCGTTAATAATATCGACGAAGACTTACCGGGTTACTGCAATCCATGCTCCATCCAACACACAACCATCCTCGCACTACAAAACACCGGTGTGACAGTGACCGCGGGCAAGAACGGGGCATCCGTTAATATTTTAAAATTAACGAATCCCATTAGGTATGCGCAGTAAACAGACCAATGACCTTAGATCGCGGGATGACCAATAGCGATAGTGTAAAAACGCGGTAATTCGATTATCGTTCAAAATGAAAATACCCGACGAGTCCTGATCCAGTCTCCCGTCTCCTCGTCCCGTCAACGACGAATGATTTCTATCTTGGACACTGTCGTTCCAACGATTCGCTCCTCTAATTCTATTACGGCGTAACTGAAACAAATCCACGTAAAGGTGTATACATACAATGTCGCCGGAGAGTAAATGAAACACGGGGAAATGAACGAATAACAACCACAATCGTATTTCATTGCACATAGATACACAGATAGGAAATAGTTTTTTATTTATATTCGGTAGCTGCACAACACTGTGATTACCAGAAAATGCAGATACAAGTAGAAGACGCTGCCTCGGGGGGCAGCCTTAGGGAACGGAGAGCTAACCTTTACGATATATTCTACAACGTGTTCCGAGTCGAATCTGTTAACGATCTCCGTGAGCTTGTAAAACTAGACTGCGGATTTCTTTCGGAAATGAACGTTCCCTCTGGTCTCGTTTTGTCAGCGATTCAGTTTTTCTTGACGGATCTCACCCGATCGCGAGTAACATTTGCATTGTCATGTCCAACGGACTCGGGTGGCCGATGAAATGCATCAAATTCGCAGTCTATTTAGAACGATAATAAAGTCGCACAATATCGTGGTACCCATTGCTCCGTGAGGTTGTACCTGCCCCGTCGTAAACCACAACTGATTCTACGCTAAATAATGCAAGCCGTCCCCACGGGTAAATGTTGACAAAACATTACCGTGACTTTCGATCGGTTTCGTCGTGTTGTACCAGAGAGAGAGAAAAAGAGAGAGAGAGAGAGAGAAAGAGAAAGAGAAAGAGAGAAATGGGGGAGCTTACCGATTTACTACGCAAATTTTAAGGGAACCATAGAGGATTCCATTGTCCCGTGAAAGATTCATTAAAAAGTCAGCGTACAATTTAATGCCAGCTCTTTACAGTAGATCCTCCGGCTGATAATCTCCGAGATTTTACAATGAAAACCACGTCATACGGTATCGTGGTGTTGCACCCGCGACATGATAACCAACGGGCTCTTATCATCGTCTAGAAACAATACTCGGAACGACACTCGCGTCCCGAGATACGCAAAGAAAGTCAGCGAAGTGAAAACTCGGCGGCTATCGGCTTTAAATGATAACGTGGAATGGATTCTGAAGATGTACTTGTTCCTCTTTTTTTTTATACAGCTAAAAAAAGATTTATTTACATTGACTGACATCTAGAATGATCACGAGTCCCTTTCTAAATCGCTGTTTTCTCGATAATTTTACACGCGTCCGTGGTCTACGTACATATACGCTCCTCGGAAACTATTATTATTATTATTTTTAGATATACAGTTTCTACGTTTAGAATTCGTAAGCTACATAAGCGAAACGTTCAGAACGTTTCCTTTTTTTTCTTTTTTTTATAACTTGTTAACCAGGGGAAGCAAATTGATTCGTGTATCTCAAAATCCACGAGCTTAATTGGATTGTAAATGTCTGTGAATTCCGTTGGACGGTAAATCTTATCAAACTGTTTCTTTCATCGTTAATTGGATCTGCGTGTACTATGAAAAATATATATTCATATACCTTTGCCATTTGCTATCAACTGCTAATACTGTTTTCAGCACAATAAGACGTTAAAAATTATGCGTGTCGCATTACACCGCTACAATGTGGTCTTCCATTGAGTTGCAGAGTTCTACAAATAATTTTTATCTCGCCCATTATGCTAATAATATTACCATCGATTGAAAATGAAAGACAATCGTGTATGAATACTTTGTAGGTACACTGGTTAACAAATTAAAGCTAAACAATGCATCGTTTCGTTTGGTTACATGCTACAGTAACAGTTAATTTGTAATAATATGTGTATATATATATATATATACATATATATATATATAAATATATATACATATATAATATATAAGGCATGTATACAATGTAAAAGGCATCCAAGGCACAACTTGAGCGGCACTTACTCGAGAACGTTCAGTATGTTTCATTTATCTTGACTATCACAAAAGAATCTAATACTATTATTAGTACGTAAATGTGTAAATGAATGAAAAATGCTAAAACACATTTTCTTGATGGCCAAGAAGAGGGATGCGAACTGAAGATGTTCCTGTTGCTGGTACTTTGCATGTGGTCGAATTAAATGAAACATTCTGCATCTAATTACAGTGTAACGTTAACTAGGCTTTCTCTCAATTAGCAGTCAGAAAAACGGTATGCAATTAAAGCGGTTGTGTCAGACGGTTTGGAAATGGGACTCGTGACGCACGGTGCTTTCATTAACAAAGAAATCAAGAAAAGATACCAACGAAGAGTAAAAGCTCTAAGTGTAGGTATTACATATGTAACTATTCATACATACATCTTGCAATAAAGCGTTGTGCTCGTTACGTGTGCGACAAGCTCGATATACCTAAACAACATTAAATTCTGTGTACATTGATTCAAAGGAAAAAAAAAAGAAAAAAAAATAGAATAATAATGATAAAAGAGAAATTTCAACACCAATTACAACCTAGATCGGTTTGAAAAATATTCTTCAATCTTTAGCTGAACAGATTTCACACACAGGTGACCACGAAGAAACGGTAAATGGAACTCCTCCATACTCTTGACTGAACGGCCTTAATTCGTCGTTGCGAATTTTAGTCTTTTCTCTTTTTTCTTCAGCGATAAGTTATTGTCGTATATACTTGTCTTGGTTTGAACGTGTTCACGAATCCAAATATTTGTTAAAATCTGATAAAGAGCATTCGTCATCGTTGATCACCCACACGCAATTTGCTAAATTTGGTAGCAAAAAATCACAGCTAGGTACATCGACAAATATAAGTAATAGCAAGCGGCAGTGACTTTTGTTTCAGTTCTCTCGAGTACTCTTAGATAGTGTTTATATATGATCCGTATACCTTCTTCATACCTATCATTGAAATATACGTAAGATATACATAAAAGGAAACAGTAATTCGTTGAATAGTTATGAGTTGATCAGCAAGCCAGAAGATCATTCGAATATATATATATGTAAACTGTGTCACAGGTATTGCCACTTATAACCATTGGGTCGAGATTCATGCTTCATCAGTAATACCTGTGTACCTTAATGCAAAAAGTCAGAAGAAACGTTGATGCGTACGAGAGTAACTCCACATCAGGAAATTAATGTTTCGTCATAAATGTGTAAAAAGACACAGATAATATTTTTGATTTCGCTTAATCTCAATGAAATATTCATATGACCTTCCTGGCTCATTACCGAATGTATGTGACATGCTGTTCTCATACTGAAAACGTTATACACTGCTTTAGGAGACCGTGTATACGTTTAATTGAATATGCTTTTTTTTTTCTTTGAAATTAACTTCATGGTCATCTTGTTGTAAAATCGGATATTATCTGGCGATGATTTTATGTTTCGATACAACCGTCGTAGCCTTAAATAAAAAGCGTCACATACATACGATTTTGGCACTTTTCAGAACTCTACTCATAAAATTTCCATACTTTTTGTACCAAATATAATACCAATCATTTCAATTGCACGCAATGCCATATAATAAGTATACTTTGTAGTATGTACAATCAACATTCGTTAAAGTCTGAAATTTACGAACACCTCTGAAAAGTGCTGAGAGCCACTACATAATTCCTTATATTAATCTCAAAATCGGACGAGCAGCGAGTAAATGACGCTATGTTAGTTGTCACATTAGTTTTTCTTATAAGGCTACATCCAAAGGCTTACATTACACGAATGTTAGGGAACGTTGCACAAAAAAATATCCTTTATACGCATTATCAGAGTTAATATTCCAATATGTCATCGGATGCAGTTAACTTTCAAACGTCAACGTGAGATCAGCATCTGATGTCTATATTGAAATATTAATTGCATTAGTAAAATCGAAATTAATTACACTTAGATTATAGTCTTTATAGTAATAAATTTGAATAGTCTAAGTCTTGTTTAGGCATAAATCAGATGCTTTAAAAGCACTCGTTACTGTTCTTTAAAACTGTAAATCTTAAAAATGTTATATCATTGAAATCTGTATCGTTTGTCTCTAACGACTGGTAATCGCTTTTCTTTCGTTTCATAGCGGTTGTTTTGTTCAACTGTAAATCTCAAAACAATTTAATATAGCATTCATGGTACAGCATTAGCAAATATCTCCACAACAATTGTCCATATAAAATAAGATATTAAGAGTAATTGAATAGATTTGAAAAATATGATTTTTCAATATATATGCACGACATTATATTCCTACTAGAATTCTCTCCCTATGTAACAGCCAAAAATTGTACAACTTTTCTGTGTACACTGTGATCTCTGAAATTTTTTATACTAAGGATCACATTCAATACTTATTGACTTTTGTAATCCTTTATTTTCATAAGAATTATATTATTAACCTTTTTTTTTATTGTGCTGACATGAGATAGGTCTCACATTAGGACATCACTGTCTCGCTTACCACTCTTGTTACTCTTCCATAAATCTTTTATGCAGTCTATATTACTATCGCACTATGTAATATTAAAAACTGCTCTTGTATCATCAGGTTTCTTTCTACATTTCACTATATCTTTTCTCCTAGCAATGAAACACAAATCACAAATTATGACACAGAACTTATAGCATTGTGAGGAGAACCCATTTGTGTTAACACTTTATCCAGCCACTGTAAGGGTCCATGTAAGTGTGCTTCTATCCAACATGGAGTTGATGTAACATCTTGTCGATGGTATTCAGCACCCCATCCTTTAACAAAGGACATTCTGAAAAAATACAATGGATATTGTTAATTTCATTCCAAAATGTGAACCTTTTATGTTATTATAGATCTTACCTTATAGTACACATTTTTGTTAATTCATACACAGCTTCAAACCCATGATTAACGCTTTGCGAGAGCAGCTGGGCAAATTCCTGATTATTAAATATCTTTAATGAACATCCCGGTGGAATTTTACAAACTGTACTAGGATGAAATCCATGATGATGATTACAATTTCTAGATTGAACGAATATAGCAGAGTCAGAAAGGCATTCTGCGTATACTTCGCCACCTACATAGTATAGATGTACTCCTTTGCCTATGTGTCTTCTTGTATTTTCAATAGTAGAATTTCGATTTACATTAGATAATTGTCCAAGGCAAAAACGATCAGAATTGTTGCTTGGGTTTGTGAAGCCATCCACAATAACAGAGTGGGAATGACAATGAAACACCTCACCCACTCTACAATTTAATTCATAATAAGCAATGGAGGCCCAATAAGGTGGTTCTTGGTAACACACTGGAGCCACCTCTGCTGAACCACTTGTATCCATCGCTACTGGATCAGGTGGTGGTGACTGTCCAGGTTGTGAACCATCTTCAGGTGGAGAATAAGCTGGAGGTGGAGTTTCTGGTAATCCATTAGTACCATACGGACTCTGTGGATTCGGTGATGTTGTACTTCCTGGACTTGGCACTGAACCAACAGAAGACATAGGTGAAGTTGGATTTACACCTCCAGTGGATCCAGCATTAAATCCACTAGAAGAATAAGATACATTGTGCGGCATTGTTGGTTCTGCTATTTGTTGAAATGGTAACAATGAATGTCCAGGTGCATATTCTGAATGTCTAGGAACCAGTACTGGTGGTAGTACTGGACTCTCCACTCGCTTGTAGTGGTAAGGGTTGATACAAACTTCCTTCTGTTTTGCAGAGAAAGGATACTGACACAATTCTAATGGCTTCAATTCATGGTGCGACTGCAAATCTGGCCACCTCCATACTCGACAGTAAATAACATGTGGCAAACCCTTACGATGGGATACTTGTAATCTACCATCTAAACTTCTTGGAATTGTCACACATTTGCTAGGTGTTCCAGGACAGCTTAAAGCACGCTCCAATTCCTCTATTGCACCTTTTCTCTTTTTCAATTTCTTTACTAAGGAATCAACTGCTTTCTCAGCCCATTTTTCTTCTTCGTCACCCTGCTTCCAACCAAGCAACTTTTTCACGGCAGGACTAGTAAATGAAAATAAACTATTCAACGAAGACATAGGTCCAGAGCTTGACGATCCTTCTTCATCATCCATGTTAAAAATACTGTAATACTTAAACTATATCTGTGACTTTCTTATGGTATTCCTGTTCCTAAACAACCTGTAATTTAAGACAATCTGTCAAGTATCCTGAATGTAGAATTTTTCAATACAGTTGACACAAATATTTCTTGTACGTTCACTACTGTTGCACAAACAAAAAATTTATACACGGTATATTACGTGGCTTTCAAAATCTCTTTGATTCAGCTCATAAAGATATCACTAAAGCTAGTCGAGCAATGAAACAAATATTGTGTTATAACGTGAGGTTAGATATCACCAAAATTCATTGCACGTATCACGCGGAGCGCGGAATGTAACAGAGAAACGACAAAAATATACGTTTTATGGTCTTTCAATGGAAAAAAAAATGAAACTTGAAGAAAAACTAATTGCATACACACTTACGCAGAATTGCCTAGTGATCCAGCATTGTTTTTACTACAGTCTCCCACTCCTGTTACCACATTCTTGACGCCAACCTCTCGCCATCACGATCGAAGAGGAATACCCGTAAATTTATCGATTCCACACTTTGGTTTTATCGTGTTCTTAATGACAACAATTTTACGAATACGATAAACATCTAAGCAAATTTTCTTGTAACACAGTATAGCCACTCGCAGCGTTCATAATCTTTCTTTCTCTCTCTCTCCCTCTTTCCTCTTATCTTCTGGCTGTCTTTCAATCTCTATCTCTTTCACTCGTTTTGGTGGCGGAGCCAGGGTATTCGCGACGAGCAGCAATAGTTAACAGAGAACATTCAGAATTTCAGGAAGTATTCGCAAGCTTCTTCACGTACTCACCGAGAATCGAACACCTAGAAATAATTTCGATGCAGCGGAATTGTTCGATAATGCTTCGTTCTTTTCATATGTCGCTTGCAGTTTCGACTACAAATATTTATCCATGGAAAGAACGAAACGTCGTATAACAGTATTATGGCGTTGCAGGAACATCATGGCGCCGTGTTTATGTAGACCGAACACACCACGAGAACTGTTACACACTGACCATGCCGATTCACATTGCTTATGACTCCCGGGCTCCTCGGATGCTTCGCTCTTCTGTCAATGGACAATTTTCGTTGCGCGCTTTATTTTCTATACGCGATCATAATTTATGTATACGTTCGCGTATAGCAATAATATGCACCCGTCGCACTACGCAACGACAATGTATTCAACGATAAGGGCTGATCGTAGATGACTCACTTGAAAAAAATGATACATTAGAAATCGTCATCGTGGCTTAACGCTACCAGGAAAATGTTGTGCCTAAATTTCAGAAACATTTTTCTCACGTGCATCGTTATTATCGATTAATTGTCGTAATTAATAAAATTCTTTCGCAAAATTCGCGTCTCGTTATATCGATCAAAGAGTAAAATCAAAAAGCCGTGATTGGTACGGACTGAACACGGGAATGGAGGGAGATTTGATTGTTTCATTTATCTGTTGTAACTATAAATATAAAAAACAGTATATTTGAGCGATAAAAAGATATTATACAATTCTATAAAATTTCGCACGTGTAAATATCCATTAGTAAACGTACTGTTTCGCTAGTGCCCTTAAAAATTTCGCCTTACGAATGTTTGCTGCTTCCCGCTGTATCTCCTCGTTATTATTGGAATTTAATTCCAATAAACCAATTACTTTAATCTGCAATAATAATCCGATATAGCTTGTTCTCTTTCAAGCGAACGTTCTGCGCAACCTTACTAACCGCTAACTGTTTCCTATGATGTTCACCGCGTTTTGTGTGCAAATGTATCAGATATTCGAGTATTGTTGTGTCCCAAATACAATGGTAATATGCATCCATAGCATCAGCCGGTGCGCAACTTTTCTGATCACTCGCTGCCATTTTAAACGCCAAAGCATAATCCACTTCCTCTAAAAACTGGCATAAAACAGCAGCTTGAGTGTAACATTGTAAGTGGGCGCAACATTTGATCATACGCCTGTAAACGAGATCGTCGATCTGCGATCGTGGCACCGGTTGACTAAACAAATCACTAGATACCATGATAGCTTCTAAATAATATTTCATTGCACTCTCGTAATACCCTAGAACTGAATATGCTACGTTAATATTATTTTCCATGGGGATTCAGCGTATTTACTGTTACTTCAAAACGAACCGAAGTTCAGATCCCCCATCAACCTCAACCACGGAACGTTACTTGGATAATATTTCAAAGCTTGCGACAATAGTTGGAATAGTAACTCTCCTATGGTCCTAATGTTATAAGAATTGGCGCTGTAAAGCATAAACATTTTATCGTTGATCGATGCAACTGTAAAAGTATATGTTAACTTACTTTGGTACACCGGCCGGCCAAAGAGAAAGATACTGTGTGTGCAATTCAAGGCTAGATTCATCGCGCAAAACGTTACGTAAACGTGCTAACAATGAAATAACAACAGTAAGAACCATAGGTTCACGCAGTCTACTGAGAGTACTTCCAATGCTAGCAACAACGTCTCTTGAAGCGCTACCGGCAGTCCCGCTGTTTCCACTATTGCCACGTTTTTGTGGTTGATCTCTGCTGGGTCCAAATGCAGCTAAAACTGTATAAAAGATATATTTAAAATTTGATGAGAATCCGCAGTATATACTACCAAGTAATGCTTGTAAATCTGCAGACCCATGTCCCAGGCTTCCCTTGGAAATTTTCGTCCGCTTTTGTACTTCACGATATCTTGACAGACGCTGCTGATAGCTGCAGCAAATTCAGTATAGCTCCAACGCTTTTCTAAGCTAGTGAGGTAATCCCATTCAGCCATGTTTAAAAGAAAAACAGTGCAGTACTCGATGATCTCTTGTCGTGGTATAACTTGATCCGTTGCTTGTAATGCTCCAAGACATTGCTTGCATCTTGCAACTAAACTCTGCATGTCACCTGTAATACTTTTTTTCTTTAATCGTTTATGATAATAAAAGATTTGCTTAAGTATACTTACATATATTTGTCGCTGGCCAAGCGTAAAGACACCTCCATATTTCAACGAGGAGGCACTCCCAATTTACTAGTTTACATAGCTTAAATATTAACGTGTTTCCACTTTGAGAATGTTGTTGTGCCTCTTTCTCCAGGACAGTCAAGGTCTCGATCGCACCTTCAAAATCTTTGAGCATTACCAATTCTCGACTTTTAGCAAGTAATACGTATGCATAGTCTTGAAGAAACCCCCTAGGAAGGGACATTACAACACTCTGCAATGGAATGGGTAATTCCCAACAACTGTTCACGTGCCACAAAGCTTTCATTCGTGGTTTCCCATCTAAATGTATCAATGTTTCGTGAATTTCAGAGGTGTTGTAAGACTGTATTAATCTCTGTTCCAATTCAAACATTTCTACTCTTGTACTCTCTGAAATTAAAGATATTTAATACAATGTTATAAATTGATACTAAATTTCTGCTTTGTCTTAAAAAAAGTTAATATTTATATACTAACTGGTGTATGTTACCAATGGAATGCCCCAATCATTCTTCAGCAATAAATCTGGTAATTCCACGTCTTCAACAGCGACTGATTTTTTAATTTCGTCCAGTTCCTTCTCATTAAATAATGCTACGTACCCAGGATCCTCAAGTACCTTAGAAGCAACTCCATTAATATTGCTAGTATGTATAAGGTAAAGAAGAAAACGAGAGATACGTTTCTTATCAATTACAGAGGTCTTTTCTAAAGCATTACTGAGAGCCTGAAACAATCTGCACATAGTATGAAGAATAAAAAAATATATAAAAACAATTTGAAGTAGGAGGAAGAATGATTATACCCAAAAGAAAACATCAACTCCTTTAGGACCAGCTGCTTCTATTTCTGTCACATAGTCACCAAGAATAATACTACCATCTAAGATTTTCCTTACTAAATTTAAACATTGAATTTGAAGTAAAAGATCACGAGCTACAACAATCTTTCTATTTACAGACCCTCCTTGTATATCAAGCTCTAAGTTATCTCTATAAACCTGAGGGATTTCTCTTGTAATGTTGTCAGCTTGTAAGATCTGCAATATGTTCTAAAATACAAATGCATTATTAGTATACTATGTATATTCTTTTTACATTCATTCTAAAATACTTACAGTATACTGATCTTTAATTGATGCCTGCAACTGTTGAGTGAGACTTGCACTTATTCCATCTACAGGAACTTCACATGCTAAACAGCAGCCATCTAAATATTCCTTTCTCACTTTACAATATAGCCTACTTTCTGAAGCATTAAGTTTATAAAATAATTCTTTTGCTTGTATAATGTGACGCTTTGCTTCCTGATACTCCTCTTTCAGTAGGTGGAATTTTGCCAAATCATAATGTATCTACAAAGAAACAATATATTAGAAGAACTATTAATGAAAAGTTATACTCCATTTTAGAAAGGTAATACCTGACACTTAAATTCATCGATATTTATAGGGCACATATTCTCCCAATTCTGTTTAATCTCTGTACTGTCCTCAGTTAATATTTGGAAAGTATCGAAAGACAAAATTTTTGGACTCAATTCTTTAGTTTCTAAAACATTGTTTAAAACATTTACACTGGTAGATATATGTGCTTCTAATTTCCTAATTATATCATCCACTATTCCTGGGGGTACATATGTTGACTCTTGAATACCTGGACTGATGTACATAGGTATGATAAACATAATCCAGAAAACATTAATTAAATGAAAATATATGATCTTACATATGAAGAAATTGTTGTTTTGACTGTTTATTATTTAAGGCTCTGTAAGTAATTGCTCTAATATGCCACCTATGATATAAAACTATTGTGAACAGAGTTTGGTCAGATATCGTTTGCAATGAAAATTCAGGTACAGCAGGTATTTCAATGGTCATGTCTGATGTCACGTAAATAAGATCTTGAAGTAATGTCATTTGTATTGGCAAAGGTAACTTTCTCTCTAGAATGTCTAAATCCCATTTTAGATGTGTAGCTACTTTTAGAGCTAAAATTTTTAATGCAAGGTTTCTGTGGCTCCATTTATGAGCAGTGTTGGGTATCGCTTCATTAGTTTCAGCATCAACAGTTTTCGCATCATTCTCCTTCTGCTCGGAGTTTATTGTTATAAACTTTACTATCAGATCTGTAGCTGAAGGATCTATAACGATAATGGGAATGCAATTAAAACGATGATTTCCTTTAAATACGTTCAATTGTTTCTAATAGTGAGACTCATAAGGTTAGCTTATTATTTACCAGGAGAAGGTTTCGATAAATGTTGCTGCAATAAAGACGGATTTAACAAGAATTCGAACCATAAAATCGTCTCAGGTGAAATTGGCACTGTGCCTGGTCTTAACAAATCCACATCCATCATATCATTCTTTTTAATGTCTATAAATTGAAAGTTGGACGAACCACTGTTGTAATCATATGGCTTTAAAAACACGCTTTGAAATCTGTCTCAGATGTCGCTAAAATCAAATGTTTCTCTATCAATTTTGTTTGATAAAGAGAGAGACAAATGGATACCGCGAGCGAAAGGCGCGCCATTTCAATTAATGTTTGATCAATAATAAGAACACATCGTCAGACTTCGAAACATTCATATTGTTCATTTAATAATATTGTAGAATCATGGTGAGATTAACTACTGAATATATAGATCGAAAGTGTTCTCAGATGCTACTGAGCAAATCCCTCAGCAAGAAAGTAAAGAAACGCGAATTGCATAATGCAACGCACTTACGTATGAACAATATGTCTATAAGTAGCATTGTAAGATATTTTTATAGAATGCTAACAATATTTAGTTAGATTTCAATTATAATCAATGCACTCTTATCATAGGGGAATTTTGGTGATTACAAAAATCTGAAAGTAATATATTTACAAAACAATAATATAACAACTATAGAAAACTTGCACTTTGCATTCAACTTAACGCATCTTTATCTGCAACATAATGTGATAAAGAAAATAGAAAATTTAGATTCCCTCGATAAGCTTCAAACCTTGTACTTGGGATACAATAATATAGTTGTACTAGAAGGACTTGAAGGTTTGAGGAATTTGAATACTTTGGATATAGAGAATCAAAGGCTAAGTCCTGGAGAATCATTGTGCTTTGATCCAAGAAGTATATATACTTTGTCTGTAAGTGTTCAACAGTGCAAAGTTTAAATTGTGTCTTGTTACATATAAAAAGGTATTTTGTTACATTAATTTCAGACTTGTTTACAAGTACTCAATATTTCTGGTAACAGAATAATATCTCTGAAAGGTATCAAGAACTTACATAAATTAGAAATTTTGGATGCCAGAAACAATTCTGTGGAAGATATTGATGATCTAACTGACACTATAAGCTTCTTAACTTCTTTAAAAGACTTATCTTTGCAAGGCAATTCTGTAACTCAATGTTACAGATACAAAGAAAATCTTATTGCTAATAATGATACAATAAGTGGGTTTATGCTTGAGCAATTTTATTTTGAATCCGTAAGTTATACTAATAAATGTGTTTTTATAGAAAATTTCGATGGGAAAACGATAACAGATGAGTGCCGATGTTTTATGAAGAGATTTAAGATAGAAAAACATCTTTACCGCAAAAAGAAGTCTTCTAGAATTACATTGGATGAGGACATTACAAGTACTTTTGAAATATAACTCTCAGTATATATTGTTTTTGTTACTACAACTTTATTTTTAGGTTCATTAAATTTACCGCCTGCACTGAAAAAATCAATATCTAGAGCAATGTTCCAACATCCAGGTCCAAAATTATCTGTTACAATTTCATCAGCCATTGGTGAAATGCAACCACAAATGTTTCCATCATGGAAAACAGGTATTTTATAATTTGAAATATCATAACTTTATTGAAAGTATGTAACTGTTGCATCTATTATTATAATTAATTTAGCTCCAGGTACAAAATTTATATGGCGTGGTCATATAACACCAAGGCCATTTTGGAGTAATGTAATTAAAGCCAGAGAACCTCATATTGTGCGATCGCTGGTAAAAAGCAAAGCTATTAAATTACCACCAGTCACACTGTTCCCCAACATAGAATAAAAGAACAATTTTTTGTGTAACATTCAATACATTTGTCATTATTAACCTTCATAACGGTACAACAACAAATTATACATATATGCATGCAAAAAAACAGATTCCTTCAATTAGATGTGTTCTTATTTATTAATATTCTTTTTTTTTTTTTAGAAAATTATTTATAATTGATTGCATATTTTTCATTCATGTTTAGTCATTTTATATGTATCCTATTAAATAACTACTAAACTATTCGTTATTGCCTGCATGCTGGAAAGTCGTGTACAAGGTAAAAATAAATCTATAATGAGAAATGCGTTAAACGAAAATATATGGCAGAATCTGTAAAAAGCTGAAGGCAAACTAATTACAATAATATTTTGTACAACTTTCTAGCACTAAGGCGACATTTGTATTATATAAATGTGCATAGAACGTAACATATTTTTTTTTGTAGCTGAACTAAAGTACATTGATGTTCATGCGTGTAAAACAACGATTTAATTTAAATATAACAGAACGTGCATAGTTAAATATTCAATGCGGATATTCTGACATGGGGATCACTATTACAGTACAATTAAGACATTATAAAAGTATAATATTACGTTACACTGAATAAACAACAGAAATATTCAAATACAAAATATTATTAACTACATTTGTACACTGCTTGAAGGTTTATGTATTATGTTCAAAGATCGATTTTACATGAATTCCATACAAAATGTAAAAAAAAGAAAATGTCCATGTGATGAACTGTGGGAAATCGTACAGACTTCTTCAAGCAGAGCTAGCATAAAACTCCAATAATTTGATGAAGAATTAAATAAATAAGTTTTAAATGACGCAGGCATTTACAATACATACTTGTTAGTCACTATAAGCATGGAATGTTAGACATAATAAAAACAAGTATATAAATTATAAAATTATATGGTATAAAAGGTACAAGTAGAAAATCAGTTTCTTATTTATCGTAACTTTACTGCCTTCTGTCACATTGGAACATTAAAGTTGGTCTATCAAATGTTACGAATTGCTCACAAATAATGTTCAGGACTAAAAAGAACTAATATAATGGTTGAGCATTATCTTAAAATATCGGCTAACGCTACGAAATAAGGTGAAATCAATGTATTTTAAACATTAGCTGCCAGCATATAACAACTAAACTTACAAGACAAAATGCAGTTCGCACGTAGATGGTCAATGATTATCCTTTGCTCCAGATAAACTATGATGACTCTATATATTATTATCGTACAAGTTAATATTATCAAAACCTCAAAGAAATTACTCTTACTCTCGATGAGATACATTGAACGTAAACAGCTAAAATCTATCGTTTCTCCGAAACTGATAAATGTATAAAAATTTGATTGAGTTACGTTCATGTAAAAGGTAGAAAAGTAAAAAAGATTAGTTTATAATTAATACGTGAAAATATCATTTATCATTATAAAATAAATGCTTTGTGCAGAATGCCAGCGTTAATATATATTAACAGGTATCTAAATGATGCTTTGGAGAACAAAGGTATAAACAAGCCTCCTACGGTGAGATATGCATATCTTAATGCTCTTTTACAATTGTCGCATGTACAATATACATATTATTCATACATAAATATATGAAGCTGCGATACCGTTCTAATATTTATAAATTTATGTATCTATGTATAATTTTATTTTTCAAAAAAAAAAGGGTGATTTTTAAATCTGAATAATTTTATTGTAGATTCAGGTTATCAGCCTTTTCTCAATCTTAGCATAATTCCTCGCGTTTCATAAAAAAATTAAATAAACTATTGAATAAACGAAACCTTATTTGACATTGTAGTCTTACAACTACAAAAGTTACAGCTAAATTTAGACACATACGCTGACCAATGCATCATAGCTCTTGGTGTGAAGTTACATACATATAATTTATCATCTTATCGGTATGTATTACTAATCATTTTTATCGTCCATCAAGTATATCATTCAAGAATATCTACACAGTTTCCAGATGCATATTTTAAATTATTAAATAGAAGTGTATATAACAGCAACGCGAATAATATGTATTTTCTTTTCTGTTTTACATTGCTGATAATAATACTTTATGTCGCAGGAAACTTTGTAGATTTCTAATATTTTTCGTCAAATAATCATAAGTATTTATGTGTACATTTATGTATAATATATATATAGATATATGTATATATGCATATATACATATATGTATATTTTGTATATATTAATATTTTATATGTAAAGGACTTTGACTTTGTCACACAATAAACATTACGTAATATCGATTAAAAAAAGAAATTATGTTACAAATAATTAAAGTGTAAAAAAAGTATTGCGTAAAAGCTACATTTAAATTCTAACTCGCATGAAAGCGATATCGGAAAAGATTCTTGTGTGCCGGTCACTTATGTACTATATACCTTTCACCATTACTTTTCATATATTCAGTTTGGAATAATTCTTTTGTATCAACAGATTCATAGAATTCCATTACGTATGTTAGAAACGCTTGTTATAATGTTTGTTTGTATTTTGTTAGACATACACGGTTTATAATGGTTGTATATTTCATCTTTGTATTAATAATATATTTTAAATATCTTCGACTTCACAAAACACTTTGTAACTGCAATATTTTTTTTTAAAGATATTTTCGTTCTTCATTATATATTAGGCTCATGGATGTAGTTTTAAAAATAGAAATTTATATCGAAACGGAAAGCAGATCCGCAGAAGAATTAAAGAAGAAACGATTAAGCTTAGCGCTGGTAATGTTATCGAGTATAATATTGAACAAATTCTTGTATAAGTGACGAAATATATTTGTCACAAGACACACGCTGTGTGTGTGTGTGTGTGTATGACTTTGCTTCCTGTTAAACGGTAATGTAAGTTTATAGGGCACTCTGTCTTATCTTCGTAACTATGAACAGACCATCTTTTGTTTACGTACATATATGACTATGTATACATAATATGTATAATATATATTTATGCTTTGCGTATGTAAACGATACATACTCTGAATATGAACACTGGAGTTTATGGTACAGGGTACCTTGACTTTACTTCTCATTTAAAAAGAGAAACATCATCGATGTTTCTTTTTTTCTCTTGTAATTCACTTGATTTTGAATCAAGTTCAAGCTCATGTTATTGGGCAACATTTGTCGTAAGAAATAATGTTTTCCAATCTTTACAAGAAAATATTAATTTTGACGATATAAATAATCAGTCCAAATTGTTCTTCGTGCATCATAGAAATGCATTTTAATATATCAACAGTGAATATCATTTTATTTCTCTATTCTTTAGATCTACCAGCATTATATCTTTTAGATAAAGAGTGCCCCCTATTTCTTACAAAATTGTTTTTCTATAAATTACTGCGCTGTTTGTTGTTGGATCTCTATTTTTTCAACAGTCATATCTGGATTCATCGCAGTGGCCTCTTGGATCGCCTCTGCCAAAGCTCGATCGTGATCGACTGGATCACCGTCCGATTGTATCGTTATTTTTTGTTCTACTCGAGTCTCTACAACCCCATCCCTTTCGGTTTTGTACTATAATCAGAATAAGGCACGTGTTTTTCATTTCACGTATCGCGCGAAATGTTCACAATGAAAATATAAAGTCTTACCGTTATTGTTTCAACAGTACGAGTTTTACTGGATATTGTTTGAGAACTGACTATTTCTCCTGTTGCGCTATACAAACCATCTTCGCTTTCAACGGCTACTTTCCTAGTTTCAGTTGTTACCAGTGGAACTGTGGCAGTAGCTGTCACATTATTCTCTGGTTCCCCTTTATAAACATTTGTCTCTGTTGTTATAACACCAGCTGGATCACTCTGAACAAAGTCAAACGATTACATTTATTTTGCACAGAAAATAGTAGCTCTAAACGTTTGACATATATCATTGTAATATACAAATAATAAATGATGTGCTAACGGACATAGACGATAAAACATGAACCAACGTTTTATTAAAATACCGTAAGTTTATTGTTATTTTCCGGGAATATTAATTCGTAGTACCTTAAAACCAGTGCCTTTAAGATGATGAAATATTACACTTTTAGGCTGTTTCGTGAATGTTATTCTTTAATGTCCCATAAATGTTAACAAATGAGCATCAATATGAAATAAGTAATTATGTATGTGATGATGTAAACGATATGGTTTCAATCAATTCAATCAGCAGTACCATAGGAACAAGCGTTATAACTTTCATCCACTTTAGAAACATTTCTAACGTATGTTATGTCGCAATGAGAAACGTGAATAGTATGTAGGCATATATACCTGAATGCGGATCCACTTAGAACGCATTTTCGAAACTGTATCTCTACGTATTCTCGCACGAATAAAAATTCTTTTTGACGGTTTCTGATAATTGCCTAACAAAATTATACGATCCTTGAAGATTTACCTGATAATATTGATTGTAGAAAGCCTGCTGATCATCTTCAAGGTCAATTGGAGTACCTGAATCATCGCTGCTTGAACTGGATGTACTGAGCCTTCGTGAGAACAGCTACACCATGCAATGTGTTAACCAAGCCGGCAAAAATTAATTACAAAAATAAATGAAAAAAAAATAATTAAACGTAGCATGGGTTAAACTTAATCAATTAATCAGCATTATGAATGATTCTGATATTACTGGTATTACTGATCATAAAATTAACAAGTATTTCAATGTATGTGCAGTGTGATCGTGTATTAGAGTAGATGGAACACTGAAAATAGTTTTAGTTTCAACTTTCGTGTATCTGAATGTATAAAATAACTCGTTTTTAATGATCTCCTGTTAGTATTAACCAAAAATATGATATACAGTGTTTTACGTAAATGCGTACATGCTTCAACCATTAGTTGTGAGCTATGTATGCCGTTATGAAACTTCAAAATTTGCACCATTACCTGTTCACCAGAAAGAACGTGACTCGTTGTTCGAACTTCTTGCGTTACTACTCTCTGCTCTTGCCGTGTCGCGCTGGTTGCAGTTGTATGTGCTACAGTCTTTTCTTCTACCTAATATGACAAAAAAAATTATAAAAAAAGTCGTACTAGCGCTATAAGAAGAATATCGCATATATTGTACGGAGGTAATTAAAGTGTTCGCAAAATAGGCAATGAGTAAGCATAGCGCGATAAACCATTTTTACAAACCTGACTCGTTTTTTGATTTTTTTCAAGGTCCTCGTGCATTGTAGCGGTACGTGTGGTAACAGCGGTTGCTGTCATGTACGGGGCTCTACCATCATCTGATGCCTCTGCCTAAATACAACTACAAGGTGACTAATGTCTTATAATAACAGAACAATGTGTGCATACAGAATTATCAAGAAATACGAAAGTATTGATTCATTAATTTCTCTTTTTCCCTATGCACTGGTTTCAAGATAATCACTGGTTTTTATCTAGGCCACTTAAATCGCAACTTATATCAATAATACGCATACTGCATGCAATACACAAAAATACTCTACTACTAGAAATCGCATTGCAATATATACAATTATCAAACTAGTAAATACACTACAATCGATGTTATTCAAAGTAAAATTTCAGAAGTTCACAGCATTTGAACCGTATTTTGAAACAATAATAATAGGACCCATCCTGTTAAAAAATAATTCAAATAAATTTTGTTTCATTGATCTTTCCGTTGGAGTCGTTCTCATTACCTTTTGTGGGTAGTGAAATAATTAGTTACAAAATAGGATATTATTTTAAAAGTTAGATCACCTTATTAATCTGTGTAGAAACGGTTACTTGGCCTGTCCCTCCAGGTGTAAGATCTTCAATTTTCTCTTCGATATTTTGCGTCACGCCTTCTTGGTCCTTCACTACCGATTGTTTGGTTGTTGTCTTCACGATAGTCGGGGCAGTACTTGGAACTATAGGCTTCTTGACTTTCAAAGGAGCAGACTTCGTGGAATCTTGTATTTCTTTTAAAATAGAATCGCTATCCAATGGTTGTCCAGTGCCAGCGAATATCATGCCATCCTTCACAAATGCCCCTTCATCTCCAAAGATTTCTTGATTCAGCAGTTTCCCGAATTTGTCATGAATCTTGCCATCCTTAACATAGCTACCATCGCTTGAAAATGGCGCTTGCTTCACCGGTTTGCCATCTTTGTCGCAAAGCAAACCTTTACGTACTAAACTGATAGTAATAACAGTGAAATATTTGTCGAGAGGTTTGCCTACTGATGTACAAACAACGCCCTCTTTAATAATGTTGCCCTCGGAATCGAACGTCCCTTGCTTCAACGGTTTACCATTTTTATCGACCACAACTCCCTGTATCACTTTCAGACCTTCTGGACCAAATGCTTCTTGTGTAAGTGGCTGTCCATTTGTGTCATAAATCTTTCCATTTCTAATGAAACTGGTTTCCGGTGGTAGTACACCCTGTGACGCCGGCTTGCCATTGCTCCCATAAATAAGACCATCCTTAATAGAGCTTCCGTCATTTTTGTAAGAAGCTTGATTTAAAGGCTGACCAGTGGCATCATAAATTTTTCCATCTTTAACAACACTTCCGTTTGAATCAAAGTTACCATACTTCAATGGCTTGCCATCGTTACCACAAACCAATCCGTAACGTACAAGAGTGACAGTAATCACTGTTTGTTTTTTATTCAACGGTTTTCCACTTGCTTCGTGTAACAGGCCATTTTTTATATAACTACCATCGTTACCAAATGTCCCGTGACTAAGTGGCTTCTTGTTTTTACCATATATGAAGCCGTTAGTAATGTATCCTCCATCAGTACCGAATGAGCTATGATTTAAAGGCTGCTTGTCCTTTCCATAAATTCTACCTTCTTCTACGTAACATCCACTAGGCAGAGCAGACCCAGTATTCAATAACTGACCGCCCCATCCATACAAGAGACCATCTCTGATATAGCTACCATCGGGCTTAAATGCTCCTTGCTTCAGAGGACTCTGGTTTTTATCATAGACTACGCCATCTTGAATGTAACAGCCATTTGGAACAAGCGATGCCAAATTCTTAGGATTTCCTTGATTGTCAACGATTTTCCCGTCTTTCACTGCTAAATTATCCGGCCCTTTATCATCTTGGGTTAGGGGTTTACCATCTCTGCCAATGATCAAGCCATTTTTAATAATATTGCCGTCAGGCCCAAAGACACCATCCGAAATAATCCTACCATCTTTCCCATAAACCATACCACCAGCAGCGTATGAACCGTCGGATCCAAACATGTCTCTGTTCAAAGGCATACCATTCGAATCGAAGATTACACCATTTGCAATGTAATTATCTTCCGCAAGAGCTGAACTCTGGTTCAAAGGTTTACCGTCCAAGCCATACAGAATACCGTCTTTAATGTAACTTCCATCTGGTTTGAAGAAGGAAAACTTCAACGTCTTTCCATCCTTGGAACACAGTTTACCATCTTTAATGGATGCACCTTCGGGTACCAGTGAATCTTGATTCAAGGGTTTACCGCTCTTCGTGTGAACGGTACCCTTCTTTATGTAACTTCCACTGGAACCAAAAGATTCCTGCTTCACAGGTTTACCGTCCTTACCGATTACGCTTCCATTCTTTATGAGCATGCCATCCGGTCCAAGAGAAACGTCTGTCAGTGTCGCTCCGTTTGCATCGTAGATTATACCATCCTTAATTATGGTGTCATCTGGCTTGAAAAGATTTTGCGACAATGGTCGACCACTGGAGCTATATATAGTGCCTTCCTTTATGTAACTTCCATCGGCTATTAGAGGAATTTGACTTAGGGGTCTACCATCTTTGCCATATAAGATGCCGTCCTTAATAAAGCTTCCGTCTGGCTTGTAAAATGAATGTTTGATCGCTTTCCCATCTTTACCGACGACTTTTCCATCCTTCAAATGCGCCCCACAAGGTAGCAAAGACCCTTGATTCAAGAACTTTCCGTCTTTCGAATAAATTATACCATCCTTTATAACAGATCCATCTGAACTGAAAGATTCATGTTTCACCGGTTTACCGTCTTTCGAATAAACTTTTCCATCTGCAATGTAATGACCTTCGTGGCCCAGAATACCGTTACTAAGGGCGCTTCCCGATGGTCCGCAAATTAAACCATCACTGACAAAGGTTTTGTCAGGTATAAGTGCACTTTGACTCAAAGGCTTGCAGCTTTTGTCAAACACGACTCCGGCAACGATGTAGCTTTCGTTTATACCGTACGAACCTTGCGTGAGCGGCTTGGAATCGGCAGAAAATACAAGACCATCCTTCACGTACGTCCCATCGCTGCCTAATTTGCTATATTGCAGTGGTTTCCCATTTTTCATCGCTATTTTACCTTCTTTGACTAGTGTGTGGTCTGGTCCGAGTAGAAGCTGTTCAGCTATTTGACCGTCGCAACTATATATAAGGCCATCTTTTATGAAGTTCCTTTCAACTCCCAAAACTCCTTGGTTCACGGGCTTACCGTCTTTAGTGGTGACCATACCATTGTTAACGTACATCCCATGAGGACCAAAATCTGCCTTTTTAATCGGATGTCCATCTTTCGCACAGACCTTCCCACCTATTACTTTGCTATTATCTGGGCCAAGGCTATGTTGATCCAACGGTTTGCCATCTTTGGTATAAATAATACCACCGATTACTTTCGAACCGTCTGGTAGGGGCAAAACATGGTATTCCGGTTTCGATTCTGCGACTGATGGCGGAACAGCGCCAGCTTCGTAGTCAGCGCATTCTTGTTGCTGTTCAGCAGCGATCAAAGCTGCTGACGCGTCTTTGTCGAGTTCTGGTCCCGCAGCAGCTTTCTGTTGTTCTTTTAATCCCGCGGATTCCACGTAATTGAGACCCGGAGTCTTTAATCCGGCTGGCAGTTTAGTAGCATCTGCTTCTTTGGTTTTCCTCTTTTCCGCTGATTCCGCCACTTTCTTCTCCTCGCCAGGGGCATAATTAAATGCTAAACCCGTGGCTTTGCGGCTCGCAGCAGTCGGTGATTGTTGATTTTGTACTCCAGGTGAAGCCGGTCTGTCCTCGTACGAAAATCCATGCGGCGTGAACGGTTTCCTCGTCGGCGAAGTCTCTGTTTCTTCGTAATCGTACGGTTTCGTGTAACTAGGGAGCTGTGGAGATTCTGGGCTGGGCTTGGTCTTCTCGATATTTGACGTTTCAGTCAAAGGTTTCACTTGCTTCTCTAAAGTAGACAGATTCGATTCCGTGTCGCTCTTCTCCATGGATTCTTCCAGTTCCTTGTTCTTCTTTTGTTTCTTCTGCTTTGAATCCTTTTCCTTTTTGCCAAATAGGAAGCCACCGACGGGACTCTTTCATAGTAAACAAAAACATGCAATGCCAGAAACATGCCGTATGTCTAATGTATGTATATTCTTGTAAATATATAACAAAGGAAACTAATGAAGCTAAGAAGAAAACTACATATCGATGCATCGCTATTTTATATCTTACAAAAACAAACTAACAATCGTGCACATCTGTATTTGATCCACACATAAAGATGTACATGTACTCTTAATATATGGAATGCGTACTCGATATATCGCACAGATAGACTATCTTATGCTTAAGATGTGGGATCTCATTGAAATTATCGTTTAAAAATGAATATCCTGTTATGCGAACGAACGTAACTAAGTTTCTTTCTCTAATCGTAACACGCTAACAGTTAGCGTCGGTACCTGATGAAATTACTTACCTTTATTTTCTCTTTCTTTTCTTTATCTTTTTTCTCCGGTGTCTCCTTATCTTTCTTTTTCAATTCTTTTTTACTCGGCGACTTTACGTCGTTGTTCTCAAGGATAGCATTTTCGTTAATCAGATCGGAGTTGTTCAGATCATTATGATTCTCCTTCTCATTCTCATTTTGCTTATCCTTTTTCTTCTTAGATAGACCACCGGGCGGTAGGACTGCGATTCCTCCGACCGGTTTCTATAAGTAAATTTATAGTCACACATCGCTTCATGCAATAAGCACGAATAAAAACTCTATCGGCTAAGCTCTACTGTCAACTACACATTATTAAGGTCTGTTGGCATATCTTTCATGCTTGACAACTAAGTACGGTCTGCGCTCTCAAAAAAGTATATATATATATATATTTATATATATATAAAGAGAGAGAGTGAGTGAGTGAGAGAGAGAGAGAGAGAGAGAGAGAGAGAGAGAGAGAGAGAAAGAGAGAGAGAGAGAGAGAGAGAGAGAGAGAGAGAGAGAGAGAGAGAGAGAGAGAGAGAGAGAGAGAGTAAGAGAGAGTAAGAGAGAGAGAGAGAGAGAGAGAGAGAGTGAGAGTTGTTAAATTCGTTAAAATTATGATGAGCATACTTTCCTGGTGTATGTACTCAGGGCGATGAAATTTTTCTTCCGACACGTCTTGTAACGAGACACGTTGTTCGCGATGGTTATTTACATGCGAAGGAAAGCATCGGTGCGACGTGAAATTGAAATGTTTCGTTCCCATAAATGATTACTATAGCATAATCTGCGAAAACGTTTGCGCGATTCTTTTGCACATGCTCAAGTGAGATACCACGATCCGCTGAACGCCGGGGAAAATCGAGAAAATTTAGCTTTGAGGCGATGGCCGTATGAATGCTCGCAAAAAGGAAAACATTGAAAAAAATAGCTGCATGCATTTGAAAAAAGGAAAACACCAAATGGTCACATACGACAAGACCAGTGAAAAGTTAGATGTCTGTTAATGCATAACAGAATGTCCCAGGTGAATTTCTATACCTTTTTGCCACGATCTGCGTCATATTCTCCTTCCAGGCTACTGGTACTGCTAGCTGATGTTGTTCCAGCACTTGTTTTGCGTGTGAGCTACCGGTGTTAGTTAGGTGTCAGTTAGTCTTTTTTTTTACGGTAAAAGCAGTAGGACGTGATAATTCAATTGACGTTTGGTGATATTAAATCGATTTACACAGAAATACCGTGTGTTCGCGTCCCGACAATATCGATAAGACGACGCGTCTTTTGTAAAATCTACACAGTTCTACGTTTCTTGCACGAGGATATCTCGAATCTTTAGGAACATTATACAAGTTAATTAACCAAGTGGTTTGTAGAATGTACATATATATATATATGCCGGAATATCGACTGTTATCCTTTTATACCAATCACTTTAATCTACTCTGGAATAACGATACACCTAATTGTTAATTAACTTGCACTTTCGTTATTCGTCTGAATAATTTTCGAATGGACGTATTAAAATATCTAATGCATACCACCATGTCTAACACATGGTATATAGTAAAGTCATTAAACATGCCATGGCTACAAGGCTCATCCATTTAATCTGAAGAGGTGCACTGTGATCTCGATCTGTAATTTTCGTTAAATATCTCTATCCTCTTTTCATTCAAGTGATCCAATTGGTGTTCCACAATTTCTCAGTTCAATTATGTAATCGGCATTTCGATAATACTTTGAAAAATGTTAACTCGTGATCGCGATACGATTAAATAATTAGTTGGATTTTTTTTAGTACGATAAAACTGTTTGAAAATCAATTCTGTTTGAAAGCGTAGACCGCAGGTAAAATCAGAAATTCCTTAAGACGAATCTCCATGAAATAATCTTTCAAGTCGCATGAACAATTCATGCACGTTCTACGTACTATCGCTATATCGAGTGAGTAATAAAGATAAATTAGAAGTGTACACTTGGTGTTCGTTTACCTTTTCCTTTTGCTTTTTAATTGGACTAGGTCGTTGATCTATATGCTCCATATCAGGTATCATTTCAGGTTCATAGCTCATTGTATGTCTCTTGCTCGGTTCAGAGCCATAACTTTCAACTTGTTTAGGTCCACCTAATGCTGTGTAAGGCAGTCACACTATTTCAAAATCTTAATGCACAGTTCTAGCAGCATTGTGAAAGCACTGAAACGGCTCACGCGGTCCGTAATGAGAAGGTACATGCTAAAATAAAATTTATTAAGGAGATAATTAATTTTACCATCCATACTGCGAGACGTTGGACGGCGACCGCTCAAAGATCTTTCGAATTGCGGAGGTTGCCTGTCGATAGGGGTCTTTTTCGTTTCGTAATGAGTTCTTCCAGAATACCGGAAACGAGAGCCCAGATGTGGTATTAAGCCTACTTTCTTTACAGGCTCCGGACTCATGAGCCTGAAAACAGCGTCGGTAACGTCACCGTTAATAAAACCACTTGATACTTCTCTCATCATCCTCCAACCATCATTTACCTGAAGAAAGTATGATGCTCCACGCAAACTTTCCATAGTTTCTTCGCCGCCCTGTGATTCGCCAGCTTGAAACCGATCGTAGATTCGAACTGTTCGAATTCGCCTGGCCTAATTTTTATATAAAAATTATGCCTCTTGTAAGAGATCTTCAAGATCTTCGGCCAGGCGAACCTATTGATTCGTAATCGAGCTCTGTAAACGAGAAGCCCCGACGAACATACACCTAACATGATATCAACACCTTCGGAATCTTTAGCGGGATGCAGATCGACGCCGTACATTGCCAGTTTCTTCGCGTTCTCGAGATAGTGGAGCTCTGCCTCCGCAGGTGTTTGACCCCTGAAAATTCGGGAACGTTCGGTCACCAGTTTTCATCGATCGTAGAGACTACTTTAGACCTTCCAAAAATAGAATAACCGTTTAACAGATGAAACTGACTTATGCGTTTTATGCAGGTCCATTACTTTTTCCACTAGCTCCGGCGTTTGATTAGGCGCGAATTTGAAATCCTTCAAGTACGTGCGCCCATGCTCGTCCGGGTCGTAATCTCCCACCTCCGATTGTACCAAGTAAGAACCGAGGAGAGCGTGAGTTACGAACGAACATGGCAATCGTCCCGTGATAATATCGTTCCGAATTTGAAGGCATAATTGATAACGGGTGATGTCCTCTTGCAACTGAGCTGGGTCCGGTGGGTAAAACTTCACTTCGAAGTTGAACTTCCATGGCTCGTCTAAAAATAAACGAGACATCGATGACAAACAGACAAAAATACAGGTGACAACAAGCGCGAACAGCCAGTACTTTTTATAAATTTCGCAATCCTCTTGTCCAGGTCCAGCCAATTCCGTGCATCGTGTCGGTCTTCGTAGATGAGACCGAAGTAATCCTTCTCCAAAAGATTCATGCTCTGGCAGATCATGTCGAGTAGATCCTGACCTTTGGCCTTTCTCTGAAAAAGTAAACGTTCAATTAGCGTGCAGCTTCAGGGACAGACAAACAGAGACAACTGGTTCCTCCAGTTTTATTTCCCGGCGTGCATTCGCAGCTTACGTCGATGTGGAAGTCTTTGACAGTCCCATCGAGGAGAGTGATCTTCGCGATAGCCATCTTGCCTTTGCTAACTGGACTCTTCGTGGGCGAATTCGTTCCGGTCCCATTTTCTGCCGTTACTTCCGGTGGACCACCAGCGGACTTCTGTTCCTCCGGCATATCTCAGCCCTGTGCTGAAAGAAGACAACAATTATCTCCAATGATCTCCTGACTTTCAAACATTATTCAACTTCCGATTCACTATAGCAACTTTCAACTGCCAATCGATTAGATTAAGACGAGAAAATCGCTACATCTCGCAAGTTCGACGAAGTATCCATAAAAATCGGCAGGCAATTCAACCGATCCCTAACATTTGCGAGGTCCAAGAGTCAAGAACAGCGGACAGGGAAGGACGGGAGGCGTTAATGAATCTGTTTTCTGAATGATTCGCGCGTCGCCGCGCCGAAGAATGATCGCGTGCTAGTTCCCAATGTGTTCGAGTATAGATCCTGTCTAGACCAGAGGGTGCCATGCAGAGGAATAATCAATATTTGCCTGGCTCTCGGTGTTGTTCGCACCGTCAGTAGACAGTGCGGCTCCGATGTCATTAACAACGGGGAAGAATCTATCCAGGAAACGGCTCGTGGCCGGCAATCAGCGTGACACAATTCCTATTAAATTATTTCAGCGTAGTCCGGCAAACTACTCTCCTAGATTGCCCGAGCGCGTTCATTTCATTTTCATGACGCTAACGCTACGATTTACACCCTTTCTCCGGCGAGTATACGTTCCATTTAACCCGGAGTCCGGAGTAGAAGGAACAGAGGCTGGAAGAAAGTTAAAAATTCCACCCCGGAAACGCGAGCAACACGGTAGCCCGCGAAGTGGTAATTGATAGTCTAGCTAGCCCGCTAAGTTGCATAATAGCTGAAGACTTTATCGATGGGCCTAGAACGTTACACGATCGCGAGTACAAAGCGTTTAATCTTATTTCCAACGCTACGAGGGGAACAGTCTCGCTAGCCTTTCCATTATCAATCCCTACAGGAGCTTTCGCTAACATCGGAACTACCGAACAGTCAAATTCACTTCTTCAGATTGTTCCATGAGAATTCTAACCCTTTGCACTCCAGAAGCTTTCTACCGGAAATATTCAATATTTTCTAAAGAGACACAGACGACATTTTCTTAGATCGAATTAAGACATCTCACATGCATCGAGGAAGAGAACTACTTTCTTTCAATATTTCGTACGTTGATGCATTGTACGAAGTTTAATATTAAACATCAAACTTTACAGTTTTGAGACTTCGACCGATCTACAATCCAGATCGTCTAATACTAAATCAATTTCCTTAGTAACTTCGCGGAGAAGCTGCCTTTTTAATAACTGAGAACAATTCAGGAACGGATTAATTCGAGCCATTTGGTAGTTCTAGCGTTAATCCTACCTTTGCGAGGAACGCACGCCGCCTCGAACGAGCAAAGCGAGCCCGCGCTGGTTCTACAGAATCGTCTCGGCAATTTTTCTCTAAAGGACTACCGGACGATCTTCCGAGAACGAAGTGTAATGGACCGTAATTCGCCGGTCGCGACGTTACCGGTTCTAATCGCGCGATTTATCGCCGGGGCCACGAAACAAGGTTTCAAAGGAGCGACACAGAAAACGGTGGACAGCGATTTCGCAAGTGTGTTCGGTGGACAGGTCGCAGTTACGTAGGACGTCGAGGCTCGCGCGCGTGCATTTGCCGCAGGTCGTTGGCCCTTGTTCAAGACAGAATGAACGTGTACACACGCCGATACACCGGCTGCAACGTCTCGATACGGAGCCAATGAAGCGCCGATATTTATTACGGCGTCGCGCTCGAAATATCGTGACCAGGTATTGTTAGACGGTAGCGCCGGTATAAAAATACGATCAGCATCGATCAAACGAACGGTCCCGGTGTGTCGCTCGATTTCTTTCCAATTTTAACCCTCCGTGGCCCGAAGTGAACTCGGTTGTTCACTCTGAAGCCTGCATCTCTGCAGCTTTATTTCATCCGATCACAGGTTGACACAACGATTGAATTGTTTGTTGGAGAACACTTGGTACGATACAAGTCAACGTTTTAGCTGTACGCTACTACGTTTGTATCTTTTCGAATGATACGCCACTATAGTACAATTCTGTTCCTGTCATCGATAGTTGTGCGTATACAGTGATCTAACTGCACAGTGCAAAATTCGATCAGTCTCGAATCGCGGTGATACATTTATGATGTACAGACAAATCTAGCCGTACAGAGGTATAGCTCCGCGAATAGTCCCGCCGTAGCAGAAGGTTAAAACAACTAGACGTTGGAAAACCGAGCGTCGAGTCTGACATAGGACTGCAAAGTTCACGCTGGGTTCACGGACATTTGCTATTACTCTATGTTCCTAGAGGAATCGATGCTCGTTTAGACCTTAGAAATTAGACGTTAAATGGATCATTGGGAGCTACGAATCATTGATAATTCATTCTAATGCCGTTCGCCTTTGTCATGAAAGAATAAGTGATCGCTCGACGAAACACCGACAATTCTGGCAGCGGTAAACTCGTTAAGCGCCGTCGAATCGAACGAACGGAAGAAAAAAACGCCGTGAAATCATAGCCGACCCTGACCGACACGCTCCGACGACAGGACTGTTCGAATCGAGCCCACGTCCAACGCGGAACAACACCGGCCTTACGCAACCACGCCCGGACCGAATAGTAATTCAACCTCAATTGCGCGGAATCAAAGCCTCACGGGATGCTGTTCAAACGCCGTTAACTCATTCGCTGCTAATCACGGATACACTCGTGGCCGGGGAAGTGTTTAGGATCGCTAACACGAGTGTCTTCGTATCTCTGCGTTTCGAGTGGGCCTTATTATCAAGCGAGATCGATTGGATAAACCGATATAAACGAGTCGGTATTGCATAGAAATTCTGGAAATTTTGGAAATTCTCAGCGTTCTGACTCCTTCCTGATTTCTTTTTCCTATTGAAAGACAGATCTCTGAGGAACTATTAAAGAAACTGAGATTTAGCAGTACGTAGACTGAATTGTAAGTCAAAGTCTCAAGAGATGCACTCTTGGAGTTTCTATAGAGAAATTTCAAAAAGTCAATTCTGCTCGGTAGTTTTAGTGTTAAAACATTCGCGGCTTTTCAGTGATCGGTTGATCGTTCCGTTAGCGATGATCAATGGATTTCGTTCGTATTTTCGAGATAAAGGGAGCTTCCAACCAGTTTGATAGTTCCAGCGTTAAACGTATCTACCCGCGACAAAGAAGAAGCGCGGGCGTATTCCTCCGCCGAAGAGGAAAAAAGGACGCGCCGATAACGAGTCTTTCCGCGCGATACACGAACGCGACGGTTCTCCGCGTGACTCACGGGCGGACGCACAAAGAGCGAATCGCGGCGTCGCGTCGCGTTGCCAGAACGGAAATCATTGTTTAGCGTTCAATTCCGGGCGAATATCTCGTTACGCCCGGGCACCACGCAACCGATCCCGACAAAACGGCAATTACATAAATCTGCGCGAGCCGATCGGGTTGCGTAACCCCGCGATCGAGTAAAAATGAAACCTGGCATTCCGCGCACGATACTATCCGACTGCGAACGTTTTCGCTCGCGTTCCAGCCTTTCGATCTGAACCCATCGATCGTCTTGTCACACGAATACAACGGAGCATAAGATATTATCGAATTCGCCATCGTGTTATCACGTTTCTCGCGTTTATCTTACAAAGATACGCTAATTCTATGTTGCAAAACGATCGGTATCGGTGACGCTGATATTACGAACGTTATAGTAACGATTGAATCAAGCTTCAATTAACACTAGGTTCACGAACGTTTATTATATAATCTACCGCGTTGTTCCTAGAAAAATTGAAGCTCGTTTAGATCTGAGAAACTTTCGAATACACCATTAGAATCGTATAGTGCCATTAATAAAAATCGACGCAAACATTTGCCATTTGTTAATTACATAGTCGATTACAAGCGAGACAGTGAGTCAACAAGTGAGCAAACGAGTTTCGGATAAACAGAAATCCGCGGTCCTTTTCGGACTTTCTTCCTGGTTGATCGAGGATTCAACACATTAACCGCGAACAGCGACTACAAGACACTATTAATTTTAAACTGCCTAACGATACACATTGATCCATCTACTTTTCTAGCATCGTACGCTTTCTGCTCGGAATACTTCCACGGAGATCGAAAATAATTCCCAATAAATTGTCTCTCCCATGGACCATTTAATTCTTCGTTTTCCGCGGTGGAAGATTTAAACGAGGATCGTTCCGCGGAAATCCCGCTGGAATTCACGGAATCCGCGGCCGGCGGAGCTCGCGTGCAATAAGTCCGAGCAGCGGGGGATGCCGTCATCGCCGGAATCAGACGTCCTTTGCCTGGCCCGATGAAGTAATACGCCGATTAGCAGGCACGATGACGCGGCGACCGATATTATACGTGTACGACACGCTAATGCAACGAATCGAATTAGCCCCGAACAAACTGGATTGCCGTTTCGAGCATCGCCGGCATTCCAGAACTCCCGCTGCCCGATTACAAGTTCGCAGACGCCGGACGCCGGATGCGAATCCGTCTAACTCGGACGGAACTTGAACGTTCTTGGCCCGCGGGAACTATTCCATTGTCTTCCGCGGTTTGTCCGATGTATTAAACTGTGTAACATGGACGGTCGGATTCCCCGTCAATCGCGGATCGGTATAGGTGACCGACAGACGGATTTCTATGGGTTTATTGAAAATTTGAAGCTCGAAATCTGTAATCCGATACTTGAAAGCGCAGCGTTTCAAAGAAAAGCTTGAAACTGTGAAGTTCGTTTGAAAATCGAACATTCGAAATCAGAGATGTCTCTTCGAGTAACCTAATTATGCACTGTGAGATATATTAGATGTTCTTGTTTCAATACCGAGGAAGCTACATTCGCGGACGATAAATTTCCCCTGCTTATCTGGACAATTTATCTTGAGTTTGATAGCCTTATCATTTACGATTCGCCCTTTCGCGTGGTACATTTCCAGGCTTCCATCTTGAGGAATAAATAACAGGTTTCACTGAAACACTTGATCGCTACTACACCATCGGCTTCTCCCCGGACTCCGGAATATCTAGCTGAATTCACGATACGATACGTCGGCTCGGATGAGAGATAAAATTCATTGTATCCTATAAATAAACATAAACCGTCGAATCGCCCGGAGGAACCGTGAGATTCTGCGAGTCCGTCGGAAAGAACACGCGAGAAACAGAGTCGAATCGTAAACCAGCCGCGAGGAGAAGCTGCTTACAGTCTTGCAGACGCGCGTGGAGAGAGGAAGGCGTAACGCGAATCAAACTTTAATCCGGCGGATCGGCGAGGGTGAGCGGAAGAGGAGGAGAGCCTCCTCGTTCCTCGTCTCGCCGACGGGATCGTTTTAAAGTTTAAAGGGAGCCCGTGAATGGGGGCGCAGCCGGTCTGAAAGAATCTGTTTTTTTCCTCGCCGGTAGGTGATCCTTTCAGAGACGCGTGGGCTTTCGTTTGGCCGTGTGTCAAAGGGCTGATTGTGAACGAGGGTCGCGTGATCCACGGCACACGCCCACGCGGCCGTGTACGCACACGCCGGGACCGCGCGTGGTCGTGGATCACGGCGCGCGAGTTTAAAGGCCCGTCAACGTTAATGAAAGAATTCATGCCTCTCGAGAGGCGCGTCGCGTCCTTCGGGACGTTTCTCGGACCGTGGTTCACGAGTGTGCCATCTTAAAACCAAAATAATACTAATTTTCTCGACGCTAGGTGCACGGAGAGCTTCGATTCGACGCGTGCCGATTCTTCTCGGTGAACGTTCGTCTCGGCTTTGATCGATGCAATTACGCGAATACGTGTGAAACTAAAATGATATTTTAAAACAATTTCCAAGGTCTGAGCGAAGGAATATCTTTCTAGGAGCAATAGATATTTATTTTCATTTTCGTTATCGCTTGCTTAGAAATAGAAAAATAGGAAACTATTTAGAATGTTTTAATCTAATGTAACCATAACGATTCTCTCTCGATTCGTGTATGAAAGGAACACTCATAGCTAAAAGAGGAACTGATAACTCGAGCGACATGTTCCAGAGTCGAGAGTAATTATCGCAGTGAGTAATGTTAAAGGATGCACTAGAGATATGAGACGAACTATTCCTGTCGCGACAAACGTACGGTTATCTAATGAAACCGTCGAATGACACAGACGAAGGTTCCAATTACGACGGATGTCTGTCCTTCCCCCGATCCTCGAGGAAAACGTTTCCGGAAACAATAAAGAGGGTGGAACATCCACGGCAAATTGAAGGAATTGATCGTACTAAATCAAAAGAATAAATTAGCATCGTTAACTCTTGGGTCGCCGAGCTCGAATATCGGAGACCTTACGGTTCTTCCTCGTTGAATGATAATGTTATAATATTTAATACAAATAATGTTCTTGTTACATCCCACTACCTCCCATTCGTAGGCTGACAATACCATTACTAATATTATAACCATCGCCATCAGCAATTTGGCTAAATACAATTAACTGCTCTCGACAAAAATGATAAAGTCTGTTTCTTCGAGAACCCAGGACTACAACCGGGAATCGATCTGCCTGAACATCACGTTCTAAAATAAATTGATAAGGCGATACCGCGAGCATCGTAAGAAGCGATGGCTAGCTAAACACTATAAATAGTGCATCAGGTGGACAATCGAGAAGCGGTATCTTTCTATAAGCAGAGGGGCCGTGCGTCTCAATCCCAGAAGTCCCGGGGACGAGTATGTCGGGTACAAGAAACGAGTCTCCGTAACCTCAGGGGGTTCTCGAGTCCCATTATTGGCTCGTATTTTCCAGTTAACGGAACCCTACCGCGGTCTCTCGATACGAAGCACGGCAGCGTTCTCGCGTGTGCACGTGAACGTTTAGCCTTCTACAGAGTATCACTTCGAGAGACATGGAAACAACCGTTTGCGCGTTAAAAATTCTCCACTTCTGACCGTTGCCTGCCTTCGATCAATTTTGTTCGTAGGTTTAGCTACCTTCGAAGTTTCAAAATTTCGATATTTCCGGATCTCAGAACTCCAAAATTCTAAAGCGACAACGATCAGATCGCTCGATTCGGAATTAGCTGGCAAGGTTTAAAAATCTAAATTTCAAATTTAAGAGTAATGCTCGAGTCACCGGCGTAGGACATGCACCGGTGAACCACGAAGCTTCGAACACCCCTAACGCAATCAAAGGGGGAGCAAACAAGGCGTCCCCAATTTGCCATCGAGCAAACTGGCTCCAAGTGGAACGCGCGCGGATCGCTTCGATCTCGTGGCCCGAATCAACGAAGAAATTCAACGTTCACGGGAAAACGACTGTTTTGAACATGATCGAAGGAGGGTGCAAATGAGGCTGGCGCGTCCAATTTGCCGTCGAGTGACGAGCGAGCTGGCTCCAGCGGAATTATTCCGACCGACGCGTGTCTCGTCTCTCGTCGAATCAACGAAGAGTTCGCAGCATTCGACTGGAAGACGACGTGTGTACTCTTTGTTGTTCGTGAGAAGAGCCTTGGCAAGAATGCGGGTCTAATCAGTCGGCTTTCATCTTTCCTCGGCTCATTTTCGATACTAATTTGCTATTCGTTAGTTAAGGAACGTCAAGGAGAGTCCACTCACTTCAAGAACTATTAGTTTCTAAATATCAATGAACACCTGACAAGATCCTATACAAGATCCATGCGTCACTCAAGCCAATTGAAGACACAGACATCCGACAACTGAAACAAGATCAAGGACTAGTTCGATCGATTTCAAGGAAGCGACCCTTTAATCTCGTTAATTACATTAATTCAGTCCAACCAGTCCGATTTACATCGCAACAATCCCAACAATTCACCGACACTACGTTCGAAAAAGTAAGATCCTCGACGCCTGGAGGACTGTCTGTCCGACTTCTTTTCATTACACTCATTCCCCGACTTTGTCAAACCGTGCTCAATGCCCCCTCGCCGCACTTTCCCCTCAGTTGGTCGGAGACGTGCAAAGATATCGTCTGCGGACAGTACGTGGTCGTCCGTCGAGGAATGTTTGATCGATCGACGGCGCGGCACGTCGTCGCAGCCGGATACGCGCCGGCTGACAATTTTCCGGCCAACGAGTACGGACCGGGGCGGTATACATCACGGCGCTCGGCCGCGTTCGCGTGGGCATGTAACAGCTTCTGTGAAGCGTGCCTCGACTACGGGCATCGCGCGCGATCGCTGATACAACGAGAAAAAGAGGCCTCCCATCCCCGGACCGCTTTTTCAGGGTCCCCGTCGGTTCCCGATGCATTGTACGAGCTACACGCGGCGCACTTCCCTTATTGCTACGACGATTGCTACCGTTTCCCTACCCTCGGGCTAGGGCGCAGGGGAGCAGGCTTCGTACGCCGTTGATAGCGATACTCGATCGTGAAACCTCGCTGCGAGTTCGTACATACTTTAACGGATGTATCCTACAAAACTGGGAACGCGGGGTCTTCTTGTCTCTGATTAACCCCTTGTCCGACTTCTTTCATAGGCAACTCTGCTGCGTTGTCCCTTGGAATTCGGAGAATGTATTCGAGAGGATATTGTGAAGCAAGATATGGTCGAATCGACTACAAAGAGTACAATGCCTACAACGAATAAAAAGGTCCGAAGCAAGAAGCGAACAGTCTCCATAAATCAACGATACTTCCAACTTTCACCCAGGCTTTCACAATATTTCTACTTCGTCTTCTACTCCCTGTATCCTACAGTCCGCCGCGTACGATATTTCCACTTCACCTTCCACTCTCCATATCCAACAATTCGCGAAACCTAGCCGAAGCTCGCAGCGCCCGTATACAGCGCGCGAAGGACTCATAGCGTATTCACCGCGCGCTCGAATCCGATCAATCGGAATCAAGCCCGCGGTCGTAAGATCGCGTCAGCGTGAAAACTAGGAGAGCGGCCAGGACCCTCGGTGATTCCCCGCGCAAACACCGTGATCCCGCGAGGGCCCTGGCGCGGCGGCGGCGCTTTTTTATCGCCGCTCGCAGACAGCGTCACCAATCAAAGGGGCTGGTGGCGTGCGTCCCGCCGCTTTTTACCCCGTCTCTTTGTCGTGCAACCCTTTTCCTTTCGTCGAGCGCGCGCGCGGCATTGAAACACGCGGGTCTTCCGCGCTGGGGTTCGGCGATGGCGGAACCGCGGGGAAGACAAGAGACGAGGGGCTGGAGGATTCCTCGACGCGTGAAATTAAAGGGCCTCGAAGCTGTAAAAACCGCCCGCTGACGTTTTCGCGAGGCGGTTTCGTAGCTCGACCGATTCCTCCTCTTTTCACCCTCGATCCCTTCTATCGCTCCCCGCCCACGATGCGCGACAGTTCTTTCATTTCGCTGATTGCGGCGCGGAATTTATCGCGGAGATGAACGATCGTTTTCGGTCGTTCGTTGGTCGAGTCGGTGAACTCCGTTTTTTAAATTTTCGGATTTTATGGTCGAAGTATGGTTCTTGTATTTCAAATTCTCTTGTTATTGGCCCGTGCCAGCGTTCCGATAATAATGAAGATTGCTTGAAAGATACGTCTACTATGTTAGGAAATTTACACGATGGATCGACGATAAGCCTGTAAACGCGTGATGTTCGTGTCAGTGATGATGTTTACTTAATTCTTCGTTCAAAGAGAAATTCTGAAGATCAATGTGTATCATCGCGTTACTCTACTCTATTTTTCGTTTCGTGGAGTCAGCCGATTTGGCTAATGAGTGGCTAGTTTAATGCTAGATCCACCGAGAAATTGGTCTGAATTATTCATAGTTGCTCGTAAAAATTAGAACAGCAGATTTTTCGAGATTCGAGGCGATCCTTGCACACGCGCGAACACACGAATTTCCTTTACAGTGTTGTTCGCCCCAGCATTTGTATAATCCCGACAACTGCAAAATGAACACCGTGAAACGTTCACCGTGGGGATTGCAGTAATCGCGAAATAAAATGTCTGGCAGTTCTAGCGTGGAGCAAAACGACGCAGCTCTCGGGGTTCGCCGACGCGCTCGAGTTAACGGGAATCACGCTTCCGAAACGGGGAACAACGCTTCCCAAACGAGACGCACGCTTCCGATCCTCACGAGTGTATTCCGGCGGAAGCGTCGAAGCGGGATCGACGCTTTGATTAATTTATTTTTACGCGAGAATTCGCAGCCGAGTGCTTCGAGGGTTGTTTTTGATTCGCGGCACACTCGGTAAGCGGGTGTCAGCTTTGCCGATATACGTCCGATATCTCTTAATTACTTGTTAATTTATAGTTCATATTTCTATTATTCTGATGCCCCCTCCTATCTCGCGTCGATTGTTATGTAGTTAGTAGTTGTCATTCTTATTATCACATCTGATTTTACGATTCCCTCCTGTCGATCTTAACATTAGGTTCACATTTATTGTAGTTCATTCCGTTGTCCCCAGAAAAATTGATATTTGCTCATTTAGATGTTGGAAATCAGAGGTCTTGAAGCTAAACAACTGGAGTACCTATTCGTGGTAATTAATAATGTACAAATAATGTCGGTAAACATTAAATATGCATTAAAATGACGTGTAAGCCTAGCCTTAACGGAGCGATTCGCGAAATGAAACGAGTGAAATAGCTCCGGGTCGCTTTTAATTACCCCCGCAAGACCGTTGAGATTTGAAAAATTAATTAACGGGCTGAAAGCACGAGAGAAAGCCCTACGAGAGCGAGAACGTACAATCCGCTTCGATCGTATCACGCACAGTGACTCACACGACTACTTTATAATTTATAACAATTCGAAGGGCGGAGCCGGGGGGCTACCGATACCATCAAACGCTGCATTCCCTTTCTATAGTCGCGCCACTCGGGTTCGACGAGGCAATTACAGAGAGCAGCGAGCTCCGAGTACGCGCCAGCGACACGCTTTCTTTTTTTTTCATCAATTCACTCTTCATATTACGGATTTCCTACGGATTACGGTACACACGAGCGCATAAAGCTCCGAAGGAAATTAAGCGTCGACCTTTTCACTGCTAAGGCTGACTATAGTCAGCCTTCGCAGGGAGGAAAACATTGATCACGCGCAACTGTTCTCGGCATATCCGTTCGCAAGGTTTTCTCTTAAAACTTCAAGCCTTCGGAAGAACTGCAGTTCGTTGCGCGGTTTTGCTCTAACTTTTTATTAACCCATTTTGTCCCGCAACCAATCTTTTCGTTGAAAAATGTTAAGGAAATGGTTTTTCCGTATTTAACACATTCTCAGAGAATAATATATTTTAATGAAATACCATGCTTAGACGAGTACGACAAGAACGCGAGCGAAAGAAAGTACTGCCGGTGAAATGCAGGAAAATGGGTCAAATATTGAAGCTCGATGATCAAGTGTGTAGATATCGCTTTCCTCGATACCTTCACAATTGTTCTCAGACTTCCTCGTTTCGTTGAACCTTTCCCAGAACAGATTTATGACATACCGGGATCGCTGGCACGCCTGTAACGAGAGTGGCCGAGGAATCGCGATTATAAAAAGGGTGCACCGTACGAGAAGTTCCACTAGCCCCGGACACTTACGAGACAGCTTAAATCGTATTACATTCCGTGTTGTTACCACTCCCGTCGACGTTCTCCAGTTACCATTATTATTCCATTACATTCCTCTTCTAAATCCTATTTGAATCCCGACTGTACGGATGCGCAGAACGGGCCCGTCTCTACAGTGCAAACATAGAAGTATTTGTACAAAAACCATGGACAACATTGATAACGATAATTCATGTTAAAAACAAAGAGCCTACCCTGGAGGCAAATGATTTCTTTTAACACTAGGATCACTAGATGGATCAAAATGACTCACTCTCTTTTTCCAGAATGATTGTTAAGATACAACCGGTTTTCTGTGCAATTATTGAACAGTTTCAGTAACGCATAAACTAAGGTACAAATCAATAACTTTCTTGCAACTGAAACAACAAACTAATAAATCGTATCGTCTACTTGGTAGTTCTACTATTAATTCGCATCGCTACAGATTACTCCGTTCCACCCCATGAACCGTCCGAAATTGAATGATCGATCGAAACGACGACCGTTTTTCCTCGCAAACAAGGAGAAAAGCGGACCGGGGCGGACGGATTTCACCGACGCTCGATTGTCTCTCGACCAACGGCGTCGGAAGAACCGCGGGAGCTCGGAGTTTTCTTTTTCGCCCGGGTCGCGCGGAACAAATAACAAACGAGGAACATTCTTTTCGCGCTCGGCCGTCTTTCGCAGGAGACCCAACAATGGGCAACAATGGAGCGACGTTTTACGAGCAGTTTTTCACCGCACGGACCGAGATAATTGGCCGTGTCCTACCGTAACACACGCCACCGCCGAGTCCGAGAGCGAGTTGTTATTGCGCTCTGCTTTTTCATGGCTAAATCGTTTTGTTCCCGTTGCGTGGTCGCCTCGCGAGCGAGCGAGCGAGCCGCTCCTACTGCGCGTCCGTCCGTTCGTGAAAACCGTCCCGCGTCGCGAGGCTCGTTTCTCGCGATTTTACGGTACAACACTGTTTAGACAACTCGTGCCCCTAATGAACGATGAACGCAGGGTAGCCGAGGCGAATCGGATCGCAGAGTGAGTCGGAGAACAAGATTTCGGTACATGCAAGTTAAATTCGTCATTTCTTGTTTCCTACTCGCAGAAAGATTCGAAAATTCTCCTTGGTAGCAACGGTTCCGTATTTTTGCTGACTGATTCGCCTCGGGCTACAATCTGTCAAGCAATCCCTGCAATAAGAAAGCGTAGAGAGCAATGAAACGGTGTACTAATGTAATGAGACGCTTGTTTAAAGGTAAGAAAACGGAGAACGAATCAGCAGAGAACTAGCGGAACATTGGTTGATCATCGAACGAATCAACGATGAAACTATCGGGTCAAAGTGAGAGCCAAACATCTGTAATTCGCAATGATTGAAATCGTGAAATCGTCAAGCAGATAGCGCTACGAATTTTAAGGGATATACTCGATGAAGTTCGAGAAGGTTACTGTAATTGCTCGACAGCCAGAATGTCGATGAACACATAGCAGATCGAGAATTTCAGTTTTACGATAACGCGGAATTCGTATCGGGGCATGAACAAATACACGAAGTGATCAACGTGTAAAAAGACCGGGGATTCGCCGTTGCGGAGAGAAACCACGCTCTCCCGGTGATTACGGGCGGCAAGCGGCCGTGACGGAAATAGAAAAAGCGAAGAAAGACTGCAGACGAGGAAAAAAAAAATAGAAATCACGTTGATTACATGCATGATTTAATCGAAGCACGAGCGCGACACAGTTACAGCCGCGCGAACGCGAAGAGCGCCGTGGAACGGTCCCCGAGACCGTGAATATTCTGCTCAACGGTAACGTCGGCGAAAAATGAACGCGAATGTCTAAGACACGGAACGCTGGTCCGAGATTCCCCGGATATACTTTCGTCGAAAATTTCTTGTAATATCGATCCGGAAAGTGGTCGCGTTGAAAATTCAATGTGCACGGTTAATTAGACCGTGACGGTTCGCGTCTGAAATCTGGGCTCGGTTGAGCTTCGTTTAACGTGCATCAAGATATTCGAGAACACGGGTCAACATGGAAGTCAGCGGTTTAAGGCTAGATCAACGCGTTAACTGGCACAGTGGTTGCCGGTATGACCGAAGTTACCGAACTGATTGAAAACAATTGCAGCAAGAAGACTCGAATCGAGTAAAGATATTCGGTGACACGAGTAACCAAATACCAGTGTAATTTAAGGACGAGGGTACCGAATCGTTAGTCGTTAATCCGTGTACCATCTGCCTTTGTTATAACGGAATAAGTAATATACCGAACGCTCTAAATTCTCGTGGCAGTCGCGTCAAACGCACGATTAGATTACATCAAGAATGAAATTCATTCCACGATAGGTAACCGAACCGAGCTACGGTATCGGTTGCCACTGGGGCCTTCGATAGACAATGTTAGATCCAAGTCGGGTCGAGATGAATTTAGGCTAGATTAGGGCCTTGATTAGATTATACTCTGGACGTGACGTTGTTCCGAATTACAACCGAGCTTGGATTAAACCATCGAAGCCGATGCATTGCATTAAAAGCGGTCTGTACCTATTTCGCGGAGCGTGGCCACGCTACGAGCTGATTTACAGTTAAGTCTTCGTACAGCTGACGGTGGAATCGAGTTCTGAAAAATTATCCGTGGTGTCTGAGTCCATTTTCATTGTGAGAATCCTTCTACTACTAGTTTTCAACCTACCAACATAAAGAGAATTATGAAATTCGATCGGGAGGGGAAAAACGATCAATGATCTGAGGATTAATTAATTAACGCGTGTTGACTGAGACACACAGTCGATAAAAAACGGTGTAATAATTGAATATAAATGAACAACCCTCGGTAGTCAGGTCCAATTCAACCATGAATGGAGAAACGAACGCACGGACACACCCACGTGCCCCGTTCGCATTCATCTGCCGAGTTTCGCATGCTGTACCCGCTGCATTATCGATACTTCCGGTCTGGGGTGCACGTAAACGGCGCACCACGGAGGGAACAATAAAATTTCACGTGAATTAAGCGCGTGCGTACGGGAGATACGCTTACTACGCTAACAGGTGTCGATGTCTCGTGGCCTATCGTCCCAGGCATCCGGGGCGTTTTAATTTAGCTCGATAACGACGCTGCCACGCCGTCGATAAAGTTATCTGTTTATTTTCAGCTTTCCTCGATCCGAACTCCCAGGATCCGTATCGAATAGAAACTTAGCTTCCTCGTTACTTCTCATGGATTGCAACTGAGAACAGGGTCTAATGTCTCTGATCCTATTTCGTGGAAATCCTTCGCGCCTAACCTCAAACCGTTCCTAAAACATAAGAAATTTGAAGTAGGAGAAATGCTTGGGAACCGGTCCAAATTAGGCTACTTTCCGATACTCCTCGATTCTCTTGTCATTCGTTTGATCACTTAATTTTAATTATGTGTTACACTCTTACTTTTGTTTTTTTTTTTTAATAATTTAATATAATCTTTGAAACTCGTTTGTATCTGAAATATAGTACCTGTCTCGACTAGTTTGGTAAAGTCGGGTCGCAAAGGGGTTAGAATATCCCAGCGGTACCCGTGTCATAGTTCATGAGTACGCAGGTTCCCGGTAGGTGAAAGGCGCGTTACGAATACACAGAGCGTTATTGCACCGGCGAGCAAGCTCCCCCAAGTTCATTGTAACTTTGCTCGTGTCGTGGCATCGGCACCTATCAACGCCACACCTCTCCCTACATACATCGGCCGGCCATCGCGAGTGTACACGCTTCCATGTCCTGGTTAACACTGCACCCGATTGTAATAATAATTTCGAATACACCCTGCTATCTGGCCGCCAGTCGATCCACATCTGCACGATCTACGATCACTTCTCGCGCGTAACGCGAAACGATTCTTACGGTAATGCTAAGTGTGCCGCCGAGTAAACGTGTTTACTATTTGTTTCATCCTAGACAGACCAAAGCTGACCACCAATTACCATTCAACTGGACACGATTCTTTGTAATTCCCAACGCTAACTACCGAAAAATTAGTATGACTCATACGCGTATAATTCCTATACAAATTATAGCATGCAATAATTTCATACATTCAACGGTTTCATTATACCAAGAATTGCAAAATGAGGAAACTAAAAGCATTACGCTAGTTTATGTAGAGTGAATACGATGAAAATTCACCTCAAGTGTGAAAAACGGAGGACACCGTTAACGGTTGCCCGACACGATTAATATTTGATGCGCGTAGGTTCAGGGCGTTACGGGAGCAGCAATAAATAACCGTACCGCGAAACACACTCGAAAATTTCCCGAGGAAAATGCTAAGAGCACCGGAAGATATACGAAGGGAAGCTGTTTATTGATTGTCAGTGGGCAGAAACGCGCCACTCGAGTAATACGTCTTTCGAAAATGCTGACACCTCCGTGGTGGCGATGCGCGTAATTGACCTAATTGATCGTAACGAGCGTTCGCGGGAATTATGACAAAATCCCAGATTACGTGTAACCCTCGCACGGTTATTCTTTTTAGTGCCAAGAACGTTCGGATTAACACAACACAAGCGTAACCGTCGTCTAGTGTCGGGTCACTCTTGACCCACCTGTTATACGCTGGAAGACGTATTCGTAACCCCCGCCATTCTTCCTTCCTGAACAGTGGGCAGTAGGGTGAAATTGATGGCTGATCTTGAAACTTATTGGACACTTAATAAATTCACGAGATGGTTCGAAAGGTTAGCTTCGATAAATCATCTCGATGATTCTTGGTTGATTTCAATGTATAAGGAGAGAGCGGGTACGCGCAACGAAGTGCCGAGCGTGTGGCACACTTCGCAGAAACTTCAGGGTCGTATACACACGGTGCCGGGAATGGCAGAAATGAATTACGAACGGCGAGAATGCATGAAATTTGTCAATTGTTTTCACCGCGTCACGTCGCCGACACCGGACTTTCCATTTGTTGCCCGTTTCCATTTTTCACGGATTCTGCGCGTCTCTTTGTGTCTCTGATTCTGCATGGATCACTAGAGAACGGCAGATACTCTCTCTCGAACGAAATATGATACATGGTACTCGGGTATATATCGAAAAGTTTGATCGACAAGGCGCCGATCTAGTCTCGTTCAGCTTCAGTCATATTCGATAATAATCATCGAATAATTCATCAGCGTTGTTTATGTTAAATGCCATAGAGTACATCGGGATATACGAAATATTACAATATACATGCAATTGTAACAGCATATCAATCACAGCAGGACACACGAAACAAAATTCCATGAAACCGGGCTAAACAGATGTTTCCGTGAATTTTTGTTGAAATATACGTGAGAAGTTGTAGCTTGTAACACACTAGTTTTACGTTACACTGATTTTTGGCCATTCAATACGTGCAACCGTGGACACAATATCGGATTATTTACCTCGACGTTACTTCGGGTTGTGCGAATAAATACTACGGGTCCATCATGCGATGCTGCATCTTCGAAAAGTAATTTACGATCGGTTTCATTAACAGCATTTAAATCGCGTTACTTCTCAATGGTAAACTTTCTATTTACAGGTGTGTACTGACGCATCCTCGAAAAATCCGAATGCGTACGAATATTTTATATTCTGCGCAACTTGTGCGAACGAATGATGAGCTTTTTTTTTCAAATAAAAATTCGGTCAAACTTTGGTACATTGTATCACGAAGGTGACGGATGAAATCAGAAAAGTAGTAAACTTACCAATGGATGTGGACGCGGTCTCCCTCGATTAACTCACCACGGTACGCGAAAAGTCACGAATAAAAATTACAACGAGAAAGAACGCACAGGGCCGAAAACACCGACTGTCTTTTTCTCCCGAGCGGGTAACGGAGAACTTCCTACTGTAAGCACGTAAACAACTCTCGTTCCAATTCCGCCGACGGCTACGAACACGAAACAGGTCCGTCGAATCGCGGGGCGACGCTGGATGCGGCCACGGCCCATACTCGCACCATTTTCAAATAGTCCCCTCGCGCGTACAAGAAATCGTTCGTTACATACCTTGTTCTTTTTGAATTCCTCGTCCGACGACCGATCGCAGTTCATGGAAAATCCAACCGTGCCAGAGGATCCTCGTGGTAGTAACGTATCATTTAATACAAGCCGCTGGAACGGTGAATACGGGACTGCTTTCAATGTTCTTACGCGCGAGTCAATATGGCCGACCACCTAGGAAAATCAGTTTCTCTTATGACGCAATCAAACGAGTACGCCCTGTTCGAACGCATTTTCTCCGTTAGATGGCTGAAGTTGCGTCGTTGGTAGAGTAGAATACTGCTTGTCGGTAAAAAAGGGGACTGCATTTGAACACTATTTTCAAATCGGAACAATTTGTTTGTATTATTTGTTGCGTTTATCTTATTTTAGTAAAACTGCGACACGTGTATTTCTAACCAGGTAAAAGAATATATTAACATTACGTGAAACAGAAAATCGAAGACTAACGTTCAATACACTGGTATTATCGACTTGGAAAATGTAACTTGATATCTTACTGAATGATAGGATGCAGTTTAATTGACAAATTACTAAATTCAACTTTGTTATATATGTTGACCTATTGCAATCCGTTCTATTTTGTCGGTTGTAGCGGAAATAAAGCGGGCTCCCAGCATGGTCATAAATTAGTGGATTGCATTCAGTAACGCAATAGTGGCGGTGACATTGGCGTGGGAATATTAAAAAATTCTGTTTCTTTAAGAATCTTGTAGCTAGAGAACGTTCGATGCCGAGTAGTACAGATAATTTTGTTATATTGTAACCTCCAGTTATTGTTGAATATTTGAACGCGCATTAACTTGTAATACAGTAAATTCAGTCCTTCTTTCTGCGAAAGGAGGATTGACATATCATTTCAATAGAGTAACAGTTTCGTTAAACGTTATTATTATTATTATTATTATTATTATTATTATTATTATACAATTGTATTGCAAACATTTGCAACCATAAATAGGTTGCCGGGTGTTTTATTCAGTCGTTACACACGGCCTCAAAATTCAGTCTCAATATTTAACACACTTTATTTTCCTACTAATAAGTTTATTATTTTCGGTATATGCATACGAAATGGCTTGGTCTGGGAGATTTCATGCAAGAAATAATAAGGAACTTATACATCATCTGAAACGTAAGTAATGCGAATAAAATTATTGTGATACTTACAATCTGTTTACTGTTTTGAAACTCTATTACATAAAAAGAACAGCAGTTAACATATATCCATATGTTTGTATTAGAATCCAGAATAATTAAGTCTGAGAAAGTCTATGAAGCAATGTCTGCTATAGACAGAGGAAATTATACTCATCCCAGTTACGCTTATGTTGATTCTCCACAAGGAATTGGTTATGGTGCAACGATAAGTGCTCCTCATATGGTACAGTTCTTCATACTTTAAACAAAAATTAAATAACTTAAATAAAACTAATAAGATTAATTAATACATCTTAGCATGCATATGCTTTGGAGATACTTGAAGATAAATTACACAGCGGTGCTAAAGCATTAGATGTTGGATCTGGTTCTGGATATTTGAGTGCGTGTATGGCAATGATGCTAGGACCCAATGGAACAGTTGTAGGTATAGATCATATTCCTGAACTTAAAGCATTCGCAGAAGAGAATATTATGCGGGACAAACCAGAACTTCTTAGCAGTGGCCGTGTTACATTAGTTGGTAATTATAATTTAAATAACTTATAAATATATTCAATTTATTTTGTTGTATCATATTAAAGATTGCATGATATTCCAGTTGGAGATGGAAGATTAGGATATCCAGAAAATGCACCATACGATGCAATTCATGTAGGAGCAGCTGCTAAAGAACTACCACAGGCTGTAAGGAAACTTCCTGTCATTTCGGCTTACTTGAATTCAATTTAGTTTATGCACATTATTTTTACAGTTGATTGACCAGTTAGCTCCTGGAGGACGTTTAGTATTACCAATGGGTCCAGCAAATTCAGATCAGACATTAGTTCAAATTGATAAAACAATGGATGGGACGATTAAGAAAAAATCTCTTACTAGTGTTGTTTTTGTACCACTCACTAGTAAGCACAAGCAGTATCCTTCATGAGATTCATGCATGCTCCAGTGAGCTTTTTTTTTACTACAATCAAGTATTCAATGAAATATAATTGTAAGTACTTATATTACTGCTATACCTTGGCATGTCTGTATAATTAACAAACCATTGTTAAAATTATCAAAATGCATTTTTAGCCTCAAAGTTGAACAACTATTAAACGATTGTGGACGAATATATTTACGCTACAAAAGTAATGTACCTCTAGTCATAATTGTGTGCAATAATTACTGAAATTTCTTTATTTTTCGCGAATATTGGATTTTCATTATAATTTATTGTATTTCGGATTATTAAAAATAAACACGTTCTTAAAGTATATCATAATTAATTTCATATCTATCTTTTATTTATTCACTTCTTACATGCTTCCATGTATTTCAAATCTGTGATATAATTTGACATACATTATTTTATGCTAAAGACGTTTTATATATTCACGGAATGTTTAAATATAAAGTACATAATTCATAAAAAGAATATGTAAAATATAATTTAATGTTATGTTTCAAACACTACATTTGTAAAATTTGTCATGAAATATTAACTCCATTACTCCTCAGTTTAATGTGTATGGACTCCATGTCCCATGGTCCTATTTGTTTTTAACTGTACAACCGGCAGTGAGATCAACACTTGCGTACTGACCGCGTTTTTAAAATAATACAGATTAAAGTGTTTTAACCATGACTAGACTGAGTGCAGCACCTAATGTTAATCCCAATCCAAGGAAAGCTCCCATCATCGCAGATGCGATCTCTTTTTCTTGAGATTCTACAACTCTGTTGAAGGATTATGTTAAAACTATATATAAACTTCATATTGCAACATACCATACAATCATTCAAGGCTACAATACTTACAGAGGAGTTAAAATAAATGTCAAATTGCACAAATAACCATTACTGATTGCAAATATGATAGTTAGTAGAATGTAATACAGATCATTTTGAATATAAACAGGCAAATGATGCCTGGGTTGTGCATTGCAAAACATAAGAGCTGGTATAAAAATTATCCTCACTAAACTTAACAGCATGACATGCCATGGTTTGTTTTTTGGCTAAAACATTAGTAAAGTGATCGTAATAACAGATACATAATCATAAAATTAATTTAACAAGACAATTTAAAATTACACACACCCATTGTAGAATGCCTGATAATATTCTACCAGTATAGTCGCCCATACTAAAAATGAGGTAAGTCACCACAGGTACAAAGTAGACATCTGTAAAACATGTATAAGAATAAAATATTTGAAATTGATATAAATGTCTAATTAAACTTACCATTCCACGCATGGCCCTTTCCTTTATATTGACTTTCCACTAATACAGTAACTCCCGGATATACGGAAAGAGTTATAAAGAATACTAGAAACACGCTAACACCATATGGCCAAATTCTTTTAATAATACGGCTATAAGAAATTGTAGTGCCTTGAGGGAAAGCTACTTCTCCAGTGACCGTGTATTCTCTTTCTATGTTTCCAGATGATTTTTCTAGCATATGATGTTTAAAAAATGTCTATACAAAGAAAAATCGTTAAGTGTATGAGTCATTATCATAAGCTCCTTACCATATGTTACAAAACACCTGTGTTATAAGTAACTTTGCATTCATTAAAATAATATACTCACTGCTTTTTCTAAAACAATGTATGCAATCAGAGATAAAAATAGAATAACATCTCCAATGATAAAATAGACTAGACCTGAGAGTACAGGACTAGCCCCAATCCACAGTGAACATATTTCTGTAATAGCTGTGAAGATTCCTCCTAGGGCTTGACCACTTAACATAGCAGTTATATATTTCGGGGAAAAACGGCCAACAATTCCCATCAAGCTCCCTCCAAAAATTGCACTTGCAGCTATAAAATAAGTATCATGTAGTTATTGAAATACTTTTTTAATACTTTAAACAATATGTACATACCATTTACAAATGCCACTGTGGTCAAGGTAATTGCTAAAAATGTATCTTGCCCTAAAAATTAATGAATTCTTCATTTAAAAAATACAATATGAATATTTTTGTATTTTACATTAAATGGTTCTTTCATAACTTACACTTATCTGTGTTTACTTTAACAAATGCTGTTGTCAAAATGAAGAACACTAATATTGTGCATTGAGATCCCACCATTCGCATTGTTAGGGGAACTCTGTTATTTTAAGTATTTTATAGTACATCTTAGAGTAGTAAGGTATAGCATTAATCTAATCAAGAAACATAGCATTACTTACCTTTTACTAATAAATGTATTTACAATTAAAAAAAGAGTATTCGGAAATGCACTTGCTACATTCAAGTACGATGTAAAGCTTGCTTGCAACTCGGTTTTCTCTAAATTCTCTGCATAAGTACAGTTAATATGGTTTGTTGAGTTTTCATGTATTTCTCTAAACTTATACATCCAATACTAGAAAATAAATTGTTCAAAGTATGCATTGTTAATGGAACTGAATAATAAAATTTGTATTACTTACGTCGTCTGCAGTAATAAAAAAGCTCCATGGTATCAATGTATTTATTCCAAGTAAATAAAAAACTATATACGCTAGATTATACCTGAGCAGAAAAACAACGGGTAAAACATTGTAAATTATTTTCCAGGATCTTTTGAACATAACATTCTTACTTATCACGAGGTTCGAGTTGTTTTAAAAATGGTTTCTCATCTGGGGCAGAAATATGTGGATCATCAACTTCAGTTTCTAAATCATCTTCAAATTCACTATCCGATGCACCCCCTAACAGGGGTCTTCTATTAATAGAATACATAGTAATGCTAAAAAGAAATTGAAAAGAACAATATTTAGTAACAATGAAGGTGAAACATATTGTTTTTTACGAATGAAAACACATAAATCTTCATGCCTGTCAAAATCGTTTAAACGATTAAGATACATACGAAATTTCTGCAATCTCTTGATTAATCAAAAGATAGGCATTAGTCAGAATTTTATTGTAATGTACTTACAAAATTCTATAAAAGTATCCAAGATTTATTCGCCCAGCTCGAGATGTCGCATATATTTACATTTTGACACGATACTGATCAGCAATATTGTTTTTAATCACGTGGAACGCTTATACCGTAAGTGGTATGGACCATGTTCGTCGAGCGACAATTGGTGCACGATTGAGTGAATATTTCTAAGCTCTTAGTGTTTCAGAGTCTCAAAAGACTCCACGTTATGTATCAATCATTTCCTTGACCATCTGTGACTAAGCACAGACAGAAAAACACAATACCGCGCCAGTAGTATTACATTAATCCCTATGGACTCCTTTCTCCATCACGTTGCCACATATACAGATGCAGAAACAGCTGGCGCGGTATCAATCAACTGCAAGGCGTTCGTGTATGACGTATTGCTGATGCGATTCGATGCATAGGGTGAACCTATTATATTCTTGCATATAAACAATGAAATTTTATCATCCGCAGTTATCTAATAATAATGCCAATAAAAGAATCTCGCATGTTTCTGTAAATATAGAATTCCATGGATTAGTTTGCGATAACTGAAATCAAACAGAAACTCGTTATCAAGCTGTAAATGAAATAAAAAGCTGACTCGAATATTAAACTTGTTATTGCACTGTCTCTTGGGCAATCGTATTTGCTATAAACGGATTAAACCTACAATTAAATAATAAAAATATTTGTTGCATCGCATGGTCATATATGATTACAATGCGACCGAGCAATCAACCATAACACACTGGGTATTTATTTTTAACGGCATGTACACATGCACGTATCAATGCACATACGTGCACGTATATATACGCACACCACATAAATCCCACCATCGATTAGACAAAAAGAAAGAGGTTCAAGTCCAATGTTGTATCAAGTTTGCATACAGACATGGAACGAGAGCAGTTGTTGCAACGTGGTTTTATATTGAAGAGTTCGAGAAGATTATATGTCTGAAAGATCGTATTCTGCGGCCAATGAGCTACGGACTTGCTTATTCGTATGATATAGCAGGATGTTTTGGTAAGCTGGACGAGGGATAAATGCGATGTTTATCGTGTTTTAGCTGGTAAACTCACGCGCGATAGGGACGTGTGATGACATTTCGTTGAGCTGTAAAAATGTTTGGTGTGCTAGGAAGATGGTAAGCTGGCCCGTTTTATTAAATTGTAACAATTAGATCATACAGTAATGATCGTTTCTTTGACAGCTTCTGCAAAAGAGATGCTGTGAGGGCACTGAGTACAGGCGAAGTGTCGACGGCACTTCGACCTTTTTATTTTACGGTTCATCCCGATCTTTTTGGTCAATATCCAACACAAAGAGTGAGTATGTTCCCCGATAAATAATATACTGTGTATTTGAGTCGTATACATTTTTCAACAATTGTACATTGTCAATGCAATTTAACTTAATTGTATTTGAGAGTATTTATAGAACAAAGGGAATGCAATGATTATTGCACATACATTGCACTTTACTCGACTATATTGAAGTCCATACTTTTGATTTCTATGAATCAGAGCTGAATAAATATTATTTTGAATTACTTTGAATTTTCCAGACAGTGAATGAAAATTCTTTAAAGCAACTGAGCTCGATCTTAGAATGTTTACAACAGCAAAAACCTATAAGGCCTACTACGTTGCCTTTTTATTTACGCTCCAAAGATGAGAAAGAAGTCAAGGCTGGTAAATTTACTCTAGTACAGATACAGTTAAAAGAAAGGGATCTGAGGCAAACTATTCTCTCAATTTTGAAAACATGCGATCTACCGACCACATTTGTAGACAAAATTGAAGAGCAAAAGCCATCAGATGGTGCACAGTACAAGTCAAGGTTTTGGCAAAGAAAAGGATATTCGGGAGAGAACATAGATTTTTCAGAATTAGAGGATGATCCTATCTATGCATCCATTATGATGAAAAGAAAAATTAATATAGAACCAGATACTCTTAAGTAAGATCAGTATTAAATGTAGCTTTACCAAGTGCATAGCTACAATTTCATTCAAGGATTTTAATTGAATATTATTGATTAGGGCTTATTTAGATAAACACATTAATGAAGTGCATGTGAAGTTGGAAGCATGCAGGCCAATGAGAGAGGAAGTTCAAAAGCTAGAGAAACTATTATGCTCAGAATTAGGTTTAAAAAATATTAAATGGGATTGTGGATGGAATATAGCTCATTATAGAGGTTGTTTGTTAGCCTTCAAAGCATTATCTGAACATCATCCTGAACCGATGAAGGTATTAAGAAATAGGACACTAGTATTTGCCAATGACACAGGCATTAGTCTAGAGGGAAGTGTTATGTTAAATTCTGGAGAAGTCAGACACAATTGGCTTGATGTAAGGACATATTGCTGAACGAAAAACAACTTATTAATTATGTTCCACTTGTTAAATAAGTCTTTTTTTATAGCTAATCAAAAATGTTCAAAAGCATGATGTTGTACTGTTGAGATTACCAGCTTTCGAGAAGGCAGTTTCACAAGTACTTCTTGACATAAAAGTTGGTCGACGGTGCGTAATACAATGTATATATTGAGTGACGGTAAAGCTCAGAGTCCTCTATATGTGCAGGAAATTCATGCCCAAGGTAATGGTTAGCCAGTACGAGCGTCAGCTTCGCCAGCTAACTACAACCCTCTCAGACTACCGAGGAAGAAGAAACTATCCTAAAGTGTGGCCAGGCAACTTATCAGCTTATGAAATTGTAATTGAAGCGTTAGTATTATTTGCAGTATTTAACATTTCCTATGTAATATATTTACTTTTGGTTCCTATGTAAGTATCAGAAAATTTAACTATGTTTCTTCTGAGTACAGTGTGATATATATATATTTAAGATGAATATACATACTGAAAGAAATTTCATTTACAGGGAAGCTGGTCCTCTAATGCTGTCTCCTACTGGACAATTTATAGTTCCATCTTCATGCCCAGGCTTTCTTTTAGTCAATTTCATTACAGAAAACTTAGAAGAAGCTACTAAAAGATTACATCACTATAACAAGTAAGATTATCTTACCGACTATCTTATCATTCATCTTTAAAGTGCTATGTTTCTATTATATATGTATATATTTTTATTTTGATTGTTTTAGCATAAAATATGTAGAACGTGAGCTTCATGACAAAGCAGTCAAGGAATTAAGTTTAATAGATCTTAATAAAGATGATAGTATTACTCCAGATCTGATGATACAGTGCTGTGAACGTTTATTATTGCACAAAAGTGTACTAGCTCCTCGATTAGAAGGCGTAATGCTGTGGGTAACACATTATTACTCTGTTATGAGTGATGGTGTTCTGTGTATACCCTGGGATTGGACACTTTAAATCTCAATTTAAAATTTTTTAAAGTGCTTTCTTGTTATACTTTTACTTTCATACCAGCTATTAGAATACCTGCATTGTATGAGTGTACAAATTAAAATTAACATACCATGTACAGATACGCAATGAAGAAATAATACACGATATTTTTCTGACAAGTTTAAATAAACAAAGAATTAAAAAAAAAGGTTAGTTATGTAATAGTGCAAAAGCAAATAACTAGTTCTTAATAGATACAATTCTTATTTTGTGCAGAATGTTTGCATGTTATGAATATTATATACAACTGATCTTGATACATTGTATATCAATTTTCAATACAAAAACCTAATATAACAAAATAGAAATATTTTCTAAAACCAATTCATAAAAATTACATTAACGCCTCTTTAAATAAATAGATAACAATTCTGAAATTTCCTTTCTAATTCCTATTACAATTCCTATTTTGCCACAGTTTTAATTACAATTCCGCTGAAGCTGTACGAAACTGTTTTTTAAAAATTTGATCAACCATGCGTTCGCGCCTGTCCATAGGCTCGCGCATGTTATATCAGTCGGTAGTCATTAAGAAACACTTCCTTCCATCCGATTCGTGGAGGGGCGAGGCCGTTAGACGCTTTGGGATTTAATGTAAAAGCAACATGATGGCCGTCACGTTGTTATGACAAGGGATACGTCAAATTTTTAACGTTTAAAACAGACTGGACCGGCGCTCATCATATCTGCCGATTTAATTTCGGTATTTAAACATCGTTCCTGCATCCTTTCATGTACACTCAAACAATAAAAATGCCGGTCCAGAAGGATTCGAACATTGTGAAAATTGCTGTGACAATGCAGTCACAAATGACGGACCAAGTACCACAACTTATTGAATTTAATCAAAAACATCCGTTGACTGGAATTATTCAGGTAATTAGAAGGAAATTTACACTTGCTATATTGTAAAAATCGAATTGTTACAATCTTTTTACGTTTACTTTGAATGATAGTCGTCTACCAAAGAATAATAAAATTATTAATTATTGAACAAAAATTATCATCAATATCTTGATTCAATTTTTTCTCAGGAACTATGCAATGGTTGGGGTCTATCTGATCCTGAATCATATTCATTGCAATTTACTGAAAATAACAATCAAAATTATATCACCGAGAAGAATCGCAATGAGGTGAAGAATGGCAGTATCCTGAAATTAGAATTTTCTCCTTCCAAAACAGCTAGTGATATTCTGGTTAAGCTTAACAATGGAACTCTAGCAGAAAAAACTGCAGCTTTGCAAAAGTTGATTACACTCAGTACAGATATGACATTTGCATTCGAATTCATTAATAAGCAAGGACTAGCTTTAATTATATCACAGGTAATCAAGGTTTTAATAATCATTAACATTGTTCTAAATGCTGTGCTTTAAATTATCTTCTATTTTATACATTTCTTTTACAGGTGGAAGGAGAGAAGTATAAAAGCACTGCACTAGCATATTCACTTCAGTCATTTGTCGAACTCATGGATCATGGAATTGTTTCGTGGGATATATTAGAAACTCCTTTTATTAATAAAGTAGCAAGCTATGTAAACAATCAGGCTACAACTCAAGACATCAGTATTGTTGAAGCTTCGCTTAGTATCCTTGAAAATATAGTACTCAATTCGTCTGGAAAGTATGCACAAGTTGAAAAGGAAGTAACATTTCCCAATTTAGTGATGCATTTGCAAAGTATGAGTCCACAAATACAACAAAATGCAATAGCCTTGATAAATGCCTTGTTCTTAAAAGCTGATTTATCCAAACGTAAGGCAGTTGCAGCAACCCTTCAATCAAAACAAGTTAGAAATGTGTTTTTAACAAACATCATACAGTCAACTGGCCAGGTATAGAATACAAATGCGCTTATCTTTTTTGTAACATGTATACAAACTTTTTATGTAATTAATTGTTTATACAGGTTGGTGCAGAAATGGCACATCAGTTATATGTGTTGCAAACATTAATGTTAAGTTTATGGGAACAACGAATGATGACAAAAATGGATCCCCAAGATCAAGATGCACATGATAAAATTAAAGAGCTTAGGAAAATTGCTTTTGACACTGAAGGAGCGCTTAGCGGGGATGTGACAGCTCGTAAGCAGGGTCTTTATGCCAAAGATTATAAAAAGTTGGGTTTCCAATATGATATTAATCCTGCTTTGGACTTCACTGAAACTCCCCCTGGAATGCTTGCTCTGGATTGCATGATTTATTTTGCACGTAATCATACAGAGGCATATACTAAAGTTGTTTTGGAGAATTCCTGCAGAGCAGATGAACATGAATGTCCATTTGGTAGGACAAGTGTGGAACTTGTTAAATTACTGTGTGAGGTAAGTTTATATGCAACACAAATTAAAATAATTAAACAATAGTTTAAATAAATTAAGCTAATTTATTACTTTGATAGGTGCTACGTATTGGGGAAGCTCCTAGTGAACAAGGTCAATCATATCATCCCATGTTCTTTACTCATGATCATCCGTTTGAAGAGTTTTACTGCGCATGCATAGTTCTTTTAAATAAGACTTGGAAAGAGATGAGAGCTACCACTGAAGATTTTGTAAAAGTATTTTCTGTTGTAAGAGAACAAATCACTAGAGCACTTCAGAGTAAGCCTACAGGGTTGGATAAATTTAAAAACAAGTTACAACAATTGACATACTCAACAATCACTAATCTTTGGCAACAAGAAAGGACTAATAGGGAAGAGGGAGAAAGTCATGCAAGACCAATAGTTGAACTGAGGGAACAAATTACACCTGAAATTGTAGAACTCATTCAACAGCAACGTTTAGGTTTCTTGGTAGAAGGCACTAGATTTATGAAGTATGGCGCTAGAGGACAGAGAATCAAAGATAAATTTTGGTACGTTCGACTATCGCCTAACCATAAAGTATTCCATTATGGAGATTGCGATGAGAAGTCGGTACCAACGATTGATGAGCTTCCTACGAAGTTGGCTGTTGTCGAAATTCGGGGTTTACTCACTGGTAGGGACTGTCCACACATGAAAGATGTACAACGACGGAAAAACACGCATCAATTAGCTTTTTCCTTAATTTTGGATTCTGTGGATGTTTCGAGTTTAGATTTTGTCGCGCCCGATGAACAAGTTTTCGATTACTGGACTGATGGCATTAATGCTTTATTATGTATGTAATAGATCGTCTGCGCACTGTTCTTTGCTTTTTATAGATTTAAAAAGCTAGTATTTATTTACAGGCAATAGAATGACCAGTAAAGAGGCAGAAAACGATTTGGAAACGTTATTATCTATGGACATCAAATTAAGACTTTTAGATGCAGAAGGAATTGATATTCCTCAGGATCCACCTGCTGTTCCTGATCCACCACCAAATTATGACTTCTGTTATGAATTAAAGTGAAAATTTATTCTCGCGTTCAATGTTATTTTAACAATTTGACGCGAATCTATGTAGGTTTAAATATCTGCCATACTTAGGACTATAATCACAATTTTTATACAGCCAATGAATTTGAATGTTTTTTACTAGTATTGTGATTACATAGTACGCATGGTTTTTGATAATATAAATTGAATTGCGTCAGTATATTAATTAAATTATACGAGAAACGCAGTGGTATTTTACCAAAGATATATTTTACATTTTACATATACAAATTATATATAAATCTTTTAAAATTATTTGTATATACGAATTTGATACATTGTTTGTGCGATTATAAAAACTCGTGCCGCTTTTTTAGTAACACTTTTAATGAGTAAACTGTAATCGTAATGGAATATTATTTAAAATCATGTTTAACGTCGTTTACTTTATAAATATTTTGTAAAGATTATTATATATTCGAGAGAGATGTAATAAATTAAGAAGTGTAAGTTAATAAATTATTTATTGAAACTGTTTCATGAATAATATTATAGATAAAAAGTGACAATATTAGCAGCAGTAACAATGTAGATTATGTGCAGGTACATATGTTGTAATTAGTCCAAAAAATAGTATGAATTGTATAATTAATAACATTTCTCATTTTCTACGCGTGCAAAGGCGTTGTAAAATCGTGATCACAATTTACAGGATCTCACATGATATCCTCTGAAAGTATGTGATAACTTTGGGGGTCGTTTGCTTGATGATTCGGTGGACAAAGGAAGAATTCAATAAAATTGAGAACAGGACCTCTACTGAATGGATTCAAGTATCTGCCCTTCTTATCTCTTAAATATGAATATCGTTTATAATTGAACATTTCGTTTGTAGTTAAATTCATACACGCGTGCAATACCTATGCGAAAAAGATATATTATTATAAATATCCGTTAAATCATTAATTTCATATTACGAACTAAATACAGTTATACTTTATATTTACCGAAGTGCATGTTAAAATCCACCCAAGTCCACAGAACACCAAAGCTTCTAGCACACCTAATACGTATAGTAATTGAATTCCTTCAATTGCCATACAGTAGCAAGCAAAATAAATTGTAAAGGAACAATTTATTGCTACACACATAACAAAAAGGAAAAACCACATCCTGGAACAATGAGTCAGTATTTAATTAAAAAGTTACAGGAAAATATATGCAAATACGTGTTTAGTTTAAATAGTACCGATTCCTTAAACCAACACAGTTGTATATAAATGGACAATGATGGTCAAAATATGTAACACATCTATTGCAAATTCTACAGTGCTTCGCCCTCAAAGGTCTGAAACATCTACAACTGTGACACAATCGAGATAGTAAGACATTCCTCTTTTTCCATTTATCAAAATATGGAATCTGCAGAAAATTTTGATTTCATTAAAAATTCTGTGACATTTAATGGTGAGTAATTCTTTAATTACTTGTTTAATGGCCCTGTAATAAGTCTCGCTATTCTGTGGTACATAGCCGGGATCCCTTCTGTTCGCAACAATCCAAGAAATCCACATAACGACATTCCAATAAATAAAACAATAATGACTACCGCGTAGAAGATTCCATGTTAGTGGAATGCATTTTAATAGATACATTGGATATCCCCATAATAAAACAGATATCATAAAGAGCAGTATGGGACCTTTACTGTTTCCAGCTCCACCAAATAATAGCGCCCTTGAAAAAGTATAAATATTAATAAAGTAATGATTATACCGCTATCGATAAAAGGATAATACGAACCAAAGTTCGTTGATGGGTGGAATCCATCTTGCCCGTCGTTTTTGTTCGGCCTGCAGTATCCTTACAATTTCTGAATGTCTGTGACTCTTTGCCAATTGCAATGGTGTTTTCCCATTTTTGTCACGTGGCTCCAATTCAATTTTACTTTTTTCGCATAATATCTTCACGCAACTAACGTTGCCGGAGAGGCACGCTAAATGTAACGGAGTGGAGCCAAAATAATCTGGCTTTTGTAAATCTACACCACTGTAGATAAGTAATCTTATTAACTCTGCGTGGCCTTTGTATGCCGCCCAGTGAAGAGCAGTATCGCCATTTATATCTGTTAAATGTCCCAATGCACCAGATCCCAATAAAAATGCTGCTGTTGCAAATTTTCCAAACATACAAGCAGTCATCAAAGGTGTTAAACCCTTGAAGTCTGCTGCATTCACAGCTACTCCTGCCTTGAAAATGCAAATAATGTAAATTTAAACGAGAAAATTATAACTACATAAACAATAACTTTATTAAGTAACGAACTTTTAATAATAATTGAACTATTGCACTGTGGCCTTTACGACAAGCCCAGTGTATTGGTCTAGGTCCTTGTGTTCCAAGACAAGAAAGGTCGACTGGTCCATTTCTTTCTACTAAGTATCTCATTACCTAATGTATAATAAAAAATATTTACTTTATAGCAGGAAACAGTATATATTCAATTAATAAAAATATAGAAACTGACTTCCATGTTTCCATCCAAAGCAGCCCAATGGGCAGGGGTATATCCCCATTCATCTCTTGCACTTAATACACTCAAACCATTCTTCTCTACTAATTCATCGACAGCTCCAATTTCACTGAAATTATGTCCCATAATTTTCATTATATTAATCATTTGATTCATAAGAGAAGCAAGGTCTAGAAGCAAATAATCTTACCCGGATCTAAGTAGTTCAAAGATTCTTTTAGTTTCATCGGATGGTGTTTGTCCCGATGCATGTTCATCTGCATAAATATTGTCATCTGGACCATTCCTTGTCTGTAATTCAGTGCCCTTCGATGATCCATGACTCTGATGAGCAGTGCTAGAAATTGGAGTATTCGGTAGATGCCCGACCATGTCGGGATCGGGACTTAGTTCCCATACGGATCTCGCTGCGCCGGGCCCTGTTACAGGGCTCACAGGATACACCTAAAAAGGTAAAAAATAATTAAAATCAAATTACAAACACTTTTAAACGTCAACATTTCATTTGACTTCAAAATCCAGTAATTATACAGTACTCGTTCATCCAGCCAAAAATTTGAAATTTGGCGGCAGTTTCGTAGGTACCATTTTTGTATTTGTACAGCCGAATTCCCCGTAATTTGTATTTAACAGTATACGAGTTTTAGTTCCGATATTATGATTTATATTGGATGTCAGCAATTTTCTATCAATTTACCTTGCAAAGCGTTGCGAGTTCCGTATTTGCACGTTCGTGTTCGGAAGGTGTCCTGAAGGATGCGCCCTGTGTAGAGGTTGATCCACCTTCCGGAACGGTTAGTCACAAGGAAACGTTTGGTCCAACCATTTTTTCCGATTCTTTTCTCTTGGCACACCTTTTCCTTCACCGTGAATTAGATTGCAGAGTAATAGCCTAGTTACTGGACAACGTAACGAGTCACGACAAACAACGTCCGCATTTCCGAATGAGACTAACTATCGTTATTTGGCATTGCGCATTCAAATCAATACCGTGGTTGAATGAACGCCTGCGTACTGAAATCGTGTGACATACAAAAACCATTGATAGTTACGATCACTTTTAAGAAAATATTACACCAAGTATTACAATGTTATACGATAGTATCACATATAGGAAAATATTGGAAAATATTGATACGTCTTATTAACGACCCTTGAAACTATCTGTAAAGTTGCAATAACTGGTTCAAGTTTTGTATACCTTATCACTTCTCGTGTTTTCAAAATGCATTCTAAATTAAATTCAATCCCTTGTGAATAGATGCACCTTATTTATTAGAAATAGAAATTGTAAAAAGATATAGTGTACGAGTATCGTTATACATAGGAAATTATCTAGGAAATGTGTTCGCAGTATTTTTCGTACACCTATGAAAAACAGAAATTATATTAAGGAAAGAAAGTAGGATGTGAAATTTCATGAATTTAAATAGCATTTACCAACTAGATGGCGCCAATGTGTTCATACACAAAGTGTGGTTTACACTACAAACTTACCGTATTGAAGGATAATTTGTTGTGATGTGTAAAATATTAAGTTTTATTCATTAACGTGATATGGCTCCCACAATTCAAACAAATGGCAGTACAACTGACAGGGACAAACGTACAGCTAGGCCGGCGGAGAAAAGGTAAACTGTTATTTTATGCCATAACCTAAAATTAATGTTAATGCATTGAACTATTTTATAATTATTTTGTTGTTAGGTCCGAGTTAATCTGCAGGGTTAAATATTGCAACACATTGCCGGATATACCATTTGATCCAAAATTTATTACATATCCATTTGAATCCACTAGGTGAGTCTTGAATGTTTATGATTCAATCATTGTTTAAACAATATATAATAGAAGAATATTTACTACAGGTTTATACAATATAATCCAACCTCCTTGGAACGAAATTATAAATATGAAGTATTAACAGAACATGATTTAGGAGTAGAGATAGATCTTATAAATAAAGACACTTATGCTGGAGATGTTAATGCTCAATTGGACCCTGCTGATGAAAAATTACTGGAAGAAGATGTTCTTACTCCACAAGACTCCAAAAGATCCAGACATCATGCTAGGAGTGTTTCTTGGCTTAGGCGTACAGAATACATTTCTACTGAACAAACAAGATTTCAGCCACAAACTGTTGATAAAGTTGAGGCTAAAGTCGGTTATAGTATTAAGAAGAACTTTAAGGAAGAAACATTATACATGGATCGCGAGAGTCAAATAAAAGCTATTGAGAAAACATTTGAAGATAACAAAAAATCAATTGAAAGACATTACAGTAAACCAAACGTGGTACCTGTTGAAATTTTGCCTGTATTTCCAGACTTCAAGGTATTTGTACATTACTTGAAAGCAACATGATACTTAAATCATGTATCTTGTGTTCAGAAAAGATGTATCTTATCTAACAATATCACTGTGTTATTTTCAGCTATGGAAGTATCCTTGTGCTCAAGTCATATTTGATTCAGATCCTGCTCCAACAGGACGTTCTGTGCCAGCTCAAATTGAAGAGATGTCTCAGGCTATGATTCGGTAAATTATCAATTATGTAACCTCATAGTATTTCAATTTATTATTGGTCACAGATACTACAACAGAAGTATTTTTTCAGAGGTGTGATGGATGAAAGCGGTGAACAGTTTGTTGCATACTTTTTGCCATTGGAAGAAACATTGGACAAACGTAGACGAGATTTCACGGCTGGGATTGATTACGCCGATGACGAAGAGTACGAATACAAAATGGCCAGGGAATATAATTGGAATGTTAAAAGTAAAGCTTCCAAAGGATACGAGGAAAATTATTTCCTTGTTATACGACAAGATGGCGTATATTATAACGAGCTTGAAACGCGTGTGCGCCTTAGTAAACGTCGTCAAAAAGCTGGACAACAGCCAAACAATACGAGATTAATTGTCAGACACAGACCACTTAATGCTAATGAGTTTAAGATGCAAAGATACAGAGAGAAACAATTGGAACCGCCTGGAGAAGAAGATGAAGAGGAAGAAGAGGAGGAAGAAGAGGAGGAAGACGAAGAACCACAGCAAGAAGCTGAGAAAGCAGATGACAAAGGTCAGTAGTATAATACTATAAGTTTTAGTAATTCGTAACAATTTAGAGATGACCAAAGTTTCTCATTATTTTAAAAGGATCCGAGAATGAAGCTGGATCCAGAGCATCGTCCAGAGCGTCTTCTCGAGCGTCCAGCAGAAAATCCAGATCTCGTTCGAAGTCTGCATCCAGATCAAAGTCTCGATCTCGATCGCCGTCGAAATCCAGATCTGCTTCTCATTCACGCTCTGAATCACGATCACCATCTAGGTCACGTAGTAAATCAAGGTCGAGATCGGGTACACCACAGTCAAGAAACTCTTCTAAATCGAGGTCCAGATCAAAATCAGCCTCTAGATCTCGTTCTAGAACTCCCGCGAAATCTCGATCTGGAACTCCATCGAGTACAAAATCTAGATCGAAGTCAAGATCTCGGTCAAGATCAAGATCAGTATCGAGATCCAGATCCAGATCCAGATCAAGATCGAGGTCCAGGTCGAGATCAAGATCAAGATCGAGATCGAGATCGGGTAGTGGTAGTGGCAGTGGGTCTGGTAGCGGCAGCGGTGAAAGTGGTTCCGACAGTGAATAAATATTAGAAGACTTTTTAAGAAAAAAAAAAAATAGGAATGAATCTTTTTAAGGCTACAATTGGATTGTTATTATCCTGAAAATATTTGACGATTATATGTATATAACGATTATCATGAATGTACGATTTATATTGATATAATTAAAAAGTTTAAAAAATACACTATCACGAGAGTTCATAATCGTTTAAGAAAATACGTAATGTATAAATTGAGAATATTTTGTTATGCGATGAGAAGAATAATATTGCGAATAATCAGGAATGTTATTAAAATAATTGCCAGTCGAATGTCTCCACGTTACATGTTACTGTTCGACAGCCAAGTACAACGGGTTGCCTGCTCGAAGGGTTTCATCTATTTGGATATACAGATTGTTTTTTACTGGGTCGATAACTTGCGAAAAATTCATCATACTCGTAGCCCTCTGGTGGTCATTGTAGTTAAGAAGGTGTCGCCACATCACAGATCACCTGCAAGCTTGCTTTAAATAGCATTTCGTCATCTACAGGACGTAACTGAATTATATTCTGTTGTGTCACGCATGGTAGTTTACTAATCGTGAAAGTATCGGTCGTTTAGAATTTACAACGATATCGAATTGGGAATGTAAGGACTTTTATGAAACGTACGAGGTAAGTTAAATTGACACGTATGAAATACGACATCTCTCGACATTCGACGGTGTTTCCGAAACGTTCGAATCTTATTACGTGCTACAAAAACATTGACCCTGACTTAACGTTGTATTATTGTGTATGCATATGTAGCTGTGATGCATGTTACTACGATGCTACGTAAACAGTATGATAAAACGTAAATGAAAACAACGCAAAGGGAACTGTGTAGCGTATATTTTCTATTAAGAAATTCTAATAATTGTGAAACGTTCGAATAAATAAACAGGTTGAAATTTAATATGCTGTGCAATATTATTGTTAGATGGCACCTAAAAACAAGGAAAACAATTCTTCATCGAATAAGAAAAAGCGGCAGATTTCAGAGGAAGAGGATGATGAAGATTATAGAAGAAGAAGGGATAGAAATAATCAGGTAAACAATGATAAATAAATTAAACTTACATCCTGTAACATTATATACCATTTTATGTAAATTTATGGTACTCTTATAGGCTGTAAAACGTTCTAGAGTTAAAAGTAAATTACGTACTCAGCAGACTTTAGAACGTGTGAATCAATTGAAGACAGAAAATGAGTTGCTTGAAGAAAAAATCAAGATGCTTACCAAAGAACTTGGATTTTTGAAAGATCTTTTCCTTGCACATGCAGGTATGTGTACGTACCTCTTTACATGTCATTTTTCATTACACACACATATACACATTTATGATATTTATTATTTCAGGATCAAGTCAACATTCTATCAACTTTCAAGATTTAGACTTAAATGCCCTTTTGGCTGATGATTCAAAATCTGAAGATCAGGGGAAGAAAGGATCTAAACTATAGATCACAATAAGTTCCACGTAAAGAAATAACGTGGTACTGATACAATTTGAGATGAAGATGTGCTTTGGTTCGTCTAATTCTGTCAACAAAGTAGATATCTTGGAAGGATATCTACTTTTAATTGATTTGTAAGAACCTTGAGGTGTATGGAGTTTGTATGCATGCATCTCATTACAATTGAAAATTGACCAACATTAAAATTTGGGACACTGTACATCAGAGTGTACAAAATTGAAAATATGAATGACTATTAAAATATAACTGTGAACAAAGTCACACTGACGATTTAAATATTGAAAAATGTAAATTTTGTAAATATTCTGATCAGAGAAAGGAATAGAATGGTATATAAGAAGGAAATATATATTTGAGAGTATTTAGTATATTGAACACTTCAATGACAAAAATATCTTGATCAAAAGTAAATACAGTTTAGGTAAATACTGCCACCATTCTCTGTTACATTCATTGATACAATACCATTTGTTATAATTGTTGATAACAGCTTTGCTCGAATCATTCCAATTTAGGTTTTCTTTTAGATGTTTTTATGTTATTATCAGTCTACACAGATATTAAGATGAAATGCAATAAACATGTACATTCTATACAGTTACAAGAGTAGTGAGAAATGTATGTTACTAAATTATATATTTATAAATGACCAAGAGAATTTTTAAATTAAATAAACTAAATGACATGTAAGTAAATACATACAGTAGTAACTAAAAAATAATGTCAAGTTTTTTCTTCCTAAAAACGCATTAGCCATTTTCAGGTCACTGATGTCACTTTTAACATTTACTTTAAAACGAGTATGTATTGAAATTGTATCTATTTCGGAGTAAGTAACAGACGTAATTGTTTACTACAATTTTTATCCGCAAGTCACATCAAATGCTCGCGCTAAAAGTACAATACGCAGAATTTCGATTCTTGCTGAATCTAAGTCATGAATTGTCGATAACGACGAGCACGATATCGAAATGGTACGGGGGTTCCCAGTATCTTGAATTTCTGTTTAAAGTAAACAATAAGTAGCGTCATTAGAATACAAGACTCAAATATGGGGAAAACAACGAAAGTAGTTGTTTGTGGAATGAAAGGCGTAGGGAAAACAGCTTTATTAGAACAGCTTATTTACGGAAGCATCAACACTAAAACAGTAAGAATTAAGGTTATGTTCATTTAAAATCGTTTGACAAGAAAGCGCATATATATGTTATTAATACATAACAACCTTTAGAACTATATTTACCTTGCTATTACGTATAAAATTTACGTTATGCTACGTACGTTCTTCATACGAATTAATCTTTATGATACAACAGGAAATTCATCCAACAATTGAGGACATATACATTGCTAATATAGAAACCGATCGCGGTACTAAAGAAAAAGTACGCTTTTATGACACAGCTGGATTAGAATCTCTGCAGAATAATGCAAACAATCAGCAACTGCCACGGCATTACCTTGGTTTTGCGGATGGTTATGTCCTCGTATACGATACTGCGAAACCCGAATCCTTGGATGTGCTCTTTCCATTGAAAAAGGACATTGACCGTAATAAGGATAAAAAAGAGATAACTGTAATCGTTGTGGGTAATCGAACCAAAGCCGAAGAAGATTCCCAGAGTTTAGAGAATACGGCTAGCAAAGCAGCAAATTGGTGCACTAGAGAGAAACTTAAACATTATGAATTAAATGTTATGGACAGACCTAGCTTGTTCGAAGCATTCGTTCATCTATCTTCCAGACTGAATCCTCCCACGAATAAGAGTACTTTCCCCCAGCTGAGTATGGGTAGAAAGAACGTGAAAGTGGAAGCACCTTAATTATATTTATTTATTATCAACAATTTGAGCCTACCTATGTCAATGGTAATCTTCTTCTTGTCATTGACATTGGTCCCTTTTGTTCAGTACATTGTACGACAAAAAACTAAGCGTACAAGTGATAACTTAACATGTACTTAAAATATTGACTTGCTTGAGTGCTCAACTTATGCATCTTTTGTTCCTCTTCTGTACTTAAAATATTTTTTACTAAACACGAACGGAGATCAATGAAACAGATAAATACAAACGTGTAAAAATATATCAACAACGGTGACGCGTTGGTTTCACCATTCTAACGGTTTCGTTAATTGCCGCAAGCAAATGGTCGTCCCGAGCGCATGATCCCATATCCTGCTGCTGATACCGAAACCTGGGGAACCGATTGTTAGCCAGTAAGAAACTCGTTCGACGTATTTAAAGGCGAAAGATATGTTACCCAATTCGTGATGCAAGAAATGATGATAATTGTGATTCCTTTTCATGGTGTAGAGGTAACTGCCGGCCCTCGGCGCGCCGTGATGTAAATAGTAATGAATTAAATCGTAACATATGTATCCTGCGAACGAAACTAACTTATAGTAAACAGTAATTTATGTTAGATGTAAGCACGTCGATCAGAAGTACCTGTTGTAGTACCAGCTGCAAGAAAATAAACTACTGTCTGAGGAAATGATACTTCATAGAGGTCCAATAACAACTTGGCTATCAATAAACCAGGCGCAGGAGGGAAAACCAATCTCCTGTTGTCGAAGGGAGCCTTCGGAAATATATGAAAGGGTAACCGATTAATTGGTACATATCATTACACCGCCTTCGAGATTATTCTCGTTTCTGTTTCAATTATAAAATAAACTGTTTCTTTCTTTTTTCTCAATCGAATAAAATCTTCGTTGCAATATCCTTCACGGATTGAAAAGGTAAGTTCGTGAACGCATCTGACCCGTTGCCTAAACGCTTGCTCGTTGTTTTACAGACCATTTACCTTGTGATGAACCCCGTGAAGTAAAAAGTGCGCAGTGATAAGTAGCTTCGACGTGGCTGGCGGTTTGAAATGAAAAACTTTGCGGTGAAGCACGTACTCTAATAGGGTCCATAGCAATATCCCTGACATGTACGAGACCAGAATTTCGAATAGCCTGTGCCCTGAAAGTTTCAAATATCGATTTGCGCTGTCTCCGTCTGGACAACCGGTCATCCCAACGTGTTATCGGTATTGCAACTATCTTTATCAAAGTCGTTAGTTCTGTCGCCGAGCTCACGTTGAGATTATTTCTGTAAGAGGACGCGGCCCTCGTACCGGAAGTCCTTGCCAAGAACTCCGTGACGTCTCGACGATCGTCTAACGTTAGCTCGATACGTTCAAGATCGGATATAAATTCAGAGATCGGACGTTTGCGGACGAGGCGCAAAGCCACGCGGGAATAATGAAAAGTAATTACCAGTATAATGGCCGGCATTGGTCACGAATCCTATGTAAATGAAGTAAACGGCCACCGGGACCCATACAATCGGTACCAGGTACCACGGAGTGATCGTTAAAGTTTCCAAGATGTTCGACTTGAACATCCGAATGTCACGGTTCACCGGGAGATTCACCCAATCCCAGTATTTGTCAGCCAAGCCTCCTACTTGACGAACTATAGGTTGGTTCCAATCAATGAGATCCTATTAAACCGTCACACATCAGTCACAGTCGCCGTACATTCGCACGGCGGAAGAGCCATCGACAATGTTCGGTGTACCGGAGGACGTTCCCTTTTCGTTTGGAGAATCGTCGGATCGACACGCGTTACCTGAAACCCTGATATCGTTCGTCTCCCTTTTTCTTTATACAACGAAGATACGGCATTGTCGCTACTGTTAGTATCGATACTATTATTATGTCGTAGGGGCTGTTTCGTTACAATGATCGCAAACGACGAAAAGAAATGAACCGAGCGTTAGTTTCTCGCAAAAAACAGAGACGGACAACGATAAAGAGATAGCCGAGATAGCCGCTCCATTGATTCCCGGAAACTAAGGCAAGTCGATTCCTCCAAACCGATCTTCGATTAACCGTGAAAAATGAGGTTTATCTGGTGTACACCCCTTACGAGACAAGGAACATTTATCGAGGATTTACGCGAAATCCAGGCTTACGACGATAGAAATATGTTATTGGACTAACCGAGCAAACAGAAAAATTATCGGGAAACCCTCGAGGAGTAGATAGCTGAAGGAACGGCTAGAGGCCGGACTGACGGCGCGATAACGCGAGGCCTTCTACGCGAAAGCCGTCAATTAAAGAACACGGAATATGAAAATAAAAATTTGCAATTCTTATCTGCGCGCCGTGGATGTTTATTTAATGAAACGTTTACTCCGGAAGGATAGTACCCACGGATAAGAGAAGACTCGGTGACGTAACATAATCGAAATTTTGGATCCGGCGTCGTCGTTGGGACTCGAGCAATTTTTTATTCTCAGCTCTCGATTACACGGCGGAACGTGCCGCGATCAAATGCGATCTCGTTGACCGATCCAATGATCCACTACTAACCCAGATCCTCTGGCGTTCATTGATAAAAGTACTTTCGTTCAACGTTCTGCACGTTTACGTCGTGCCTGACGGGAGAATCTACGCGCCATGAGATTTCGAAACTAACGAAAAGAACAGGTGAATCAAGCTCGAAACTCGAACGAGACACAAGTCACCGCTAATCAAATCGAATTGCCACGATTCGCTCGACCGAACCATGATTATTTGGAAACGTTCCTATGTTATAAACAATTGAATATCACATTCGATTCGTCGAACCTGCTAACGCCGGAAATCTATCGAACGACGCTCAAGGAAGTTGAAAACCTGATAGGCGTCGATCGGCGAAACGCAGCAGATCTCGTCGACCACGTTGCGCGAAACGGTACTCGAGAAAGTCCGCGAGCCTATTCGACCTTCGGAGATGGAGGATCCTCCAAACGACAAGAGGAAGTTCCTCGATCGGACTCACTTCGAGCTCCTGGTACTTCTGCTCGTGCACCGTATAGTCCTCCAGCAGGTGCCGGGCGGCCCTCGAGTGCGAGATCTCGTCGAAGGGCTTGTCCAGGCTCCTGTTCTCGTAATGCCAGAGCGTCTTCCTGCCGCCAGGATGGTAGTGCAGGAACTCGCGTATGTCGTACGCCCGGTTCCGATACTTCACCAGGAACGCGTCTTCGTCTCGTTTCTCCATGGCGGCCGCGGTTCTCCAGGCGACGCACTCACTGTATCCCGGATCAGTGGCCGATCGTTGTCAGAAGCGAAATCGCGATGGAACGTGCTAGCGAGTGCCTTTGAAACGGCGCTTTAACGTAGCCCGGCTTCGAATCTGTTGATAAGATTTCTGCTGTGCGGCCGAGTACTATGCGAATGGTCGGACGGATTGTATCACCTTTCGCGTTATCTACGGTGATAAATACGTGCCTATACTCTGACGCCATCCCCGAACCTATTTCTCTCTCGTCACTTTCCTCCGAGCTCGTTCATCGGGAAACCGTCGGGGATCCTCCGTCCGACCGGACACTCGGGACCATTCCCGTTCCTCTTTGCGCCATCCGGTCACTGAAACTTTCCCGGCCCGCGTTCGCCGCGAATATTCTATCGTGATAGACAGCCGCGCGCCGTGTCGTACAATGTTACGTAGCGGTGCCTCGCGGGCGACTCGCGTCGGCCGAAGATAAGGGAAATCGGGATGACGAGGTGCCAGGGGACCCGGGGAACACCGTTCCGTCACCGGTTCGGAGCTCCGTATTTGTGTTTGATGATCGGTACACCGGTATTTGCCGAAGGAAGGGCCGCGCCGTTGGTCCTAACGTCCGTTCGCCATGTTCCGTGAGCCCCGTGCCAGCCGCGCTTCACCGACGGGACATCTATCGCGACTGCCGATTTATCTCGGACCCCTTCTTCCGACGAATGATACGAGCAACAGGTGCTAACCGCTACCTTTGTCACCGATAACGTCTGTTCTCCGTGTCACTTCCGCGTGTCGGACTTTCAAGGATGCTCATCGCGTTCGGAAAGCGTGGGACCGATGGTTTTCGAGTAGAACCGTTGAACGAGTCCGTGACGCTAGGTGTAACGATATTAGTAATTATCCGATACCAATGCTAATAGTGATATTGATAATACTAATGCTGCTTTCTAACGTTGCCAGGTTTCCTTCGTCCGAGAGCGGTGCACGTTCTTCGAAGCGGCTGGCTTCGATCGGAAGGATCGGTCGCCGAAAAGTCGAGGACCGATAGCACCGCGCGCTTCGCAGCGGTAGAATATTCTACTGGAACACGACGGCGACGGATGCGCTACGAAAACAATAGCGCAACGATTGCGTCGACGGTGTTATTTAGACAATTGGCGGTGCACGAGGACGCACGTGTCAGCGGCTGACCGTTGGACGCGTCTAGAGCGGGGTAAGGAACGCCGGCGAGCCGTTGTTGTTCGGCAATAAATAAGCTTTTATTTAAACGTTTCTTTTCCCTTGGATATTTCGTGTATACAATACACCGCTATGTATACGATCTATGGTTTGTTAATGTCTACGAACGCGGCAGCGGTCCTGCTACGGTCCTTGCCCGATCGATGAGACGGATCGGTTATCGCCGGAGGAACACGGATTTCCGAGTAGTCTGAGCATTCGCGCTGCCAAAAATATAGCGTTTCTTCGAGCGTAATCGTCCTCGTCGTCGTCGTTGTCGTCTTCGTTGTCGTCTTCGTCGTCGTCTTCGTCGTCGTCTTCGTCGTCGTCTTCGTCGTCGTCGTCGATGGGACGGGACGCGCAACCTGTTGGTATTCTCTGTAATGGCCGGACTGCGGATCTTCGTGCGTTCACAGCATTCGTACGTTCGGGAAATATTAGGTGATGTAAATCGATTGCGAGTAAGAACGTGTTCTAATTGCGAGAATTTCATTCCGACTTATCGCGACAGCACTTCTGGCTAATTGAAATCAATTTAAACGTGACAACGAACAGTTGACAATTGTGTCTGTTCATCTCCGTTACGAATAATCGATAGAACGTTCAAGATTCTGCTGGTGGTCAATGTCAAGTTAACGAACTTCTTGCTTAGTTTATTTTTACCATGGGGAATCTTGCAATCAACGAAATCAGCTTCTTTATTCCGGGTTCTATCGAATGCTCTGTGAAAATGGGAACTGGCATGAGGATCCGCAGTTTAGTAATGGCCGTCGATGCTCCCGAGAGGCCACTCGTGCCGGGCCTCGTCGAGCAAACGTGCGTCATTTTCGACGGAAGTTCGCGAGTATCGCGGCCGTGTTCTACGGTCTTTCGTTTTCGGATTGTTCACTCGAACCGGACACACGAGATAGTGTATTTCTAAAGGACGTACCGCGAAGTACTCTCTGATCAACACGCGAACCGAATGGTTTGATCGAACGTCTAATTAGATCGACGCAGTCGTAAACAGTTGAACGAATTATCTTGGATAACGTTGGACGGTAAGAATGAATCGGTCAGATTAATAATAGGTTCTTAAGACGTCAGAGAAAAGGATTAACGAATCAGCGATATGAATAATTTCCAGGTTCTTCGGTCGTCGAAGGAAAGGATGAACGAATCGATGAGACGAGTAATTTCCAGGTTCTCCGATCGTCGAAGAAAAGAGAATCGAGAAAATATCGAAAGAGAAAAGCGCAACGGTTTTAATGGTAATATAATAATTTAATAGTTTCATAATAATTGATCACAAAGCGTCGCGTCTCGTGTGTTCGGTTCACGTCGTACCTGTTCGAACGCTCAGGCGTCCGGGGTAGCGTCATCTCCATTTCCGGTTCGTCGAACGACGGACGTCCGGCTTCTTCGGCGAAGGGATAAGTCGCGAGACTCATTTCCTTCGTTCGTTCCCCTTTAAGTACGGCGATGAGAAAAAAACAATATTCTGTGACCCGTCGCTTCTCGGAAACGCGACCACCAAAATCGACGGAACTTCTTTCTCTATGCTTCGTCGTTCGAGTAATCGGATTCTAGCGAGTCGGAAGTACTCTTGGTGGACGAGGATAACGTACAGCTCGCCCGTGAAATCGGATGGTAGCTAAAGTAATTCGCTTCTGGCTGTGACTTCGGCCTCGCGTGTCGTAACAGGATAAATAACGTTCGTTCGACGGAGGTCTGGTACTTGTAGAAACAATTCTTAATTACCTCGAAACCCGACGCGGTAACAAAACCGTGCTGTTCCTCGGACATGTTCGCCTCTGTACGAGCAGATTGTTTCTATAGGTTCGACTCCTCCTCTAAAAGCAACAAGCAATGATCAACTACATAAAACTCTGAAGTTTTTTAATGGACACACGTGCCCCCGTTCAAAGACACTTCACCGCTTGCTCGTTCCAATTTCTCGCTGCTAGAACTCTCGAAATGATCCATTGCTAAATTCCTCGATCGCGATTATTGCTATTCTTTGGAAATTACCGAATAACTTGATTTCATGCGCAAGCTAAGGTATATGTCAATTGAAATCTCAACGATAAAGAAACGGTAGATTAACAACCTGGTAGTTCTAGCGTTAAGAAAATTAGATATAAAATGTAGAATACAGGTTCAGCTATGTAGAAGCTCGAACATCTTTTGTTCTTTCAGATTTCTTTGTTTCTTCTTCTGTTTGTTCGTCTTTGAGAAGGTTGGGTCGGTTGTAGAAGCGGTTAGGTGACTTTGAAGGGCGGAACATGCTCACGGTCGCACTGTATCGTCTCCACCGACTATTCACTAGGAATACGTAGTCGCAACGAGGTACCGTCTATCGTACGCTACGCCCTACTCGTACGGCGCTATTTGGACGAGCTGGCTAATTCGCCCCTAGCTTAGGTTTCTCGCGGTTCGCAACTCCTCCTATCGTTTCTCTTACCCCTGAGGTTTGGAAGCAGTAGGAACGTGGGCGCCGTCTGCGAGTCGATCTTCCGACAGGGTTGAAAAATAACGCGCGGCGAACCGATCGTTGCCATCGCGGCACGGACACGTTATTGCAATGTTACCGGTACAACAGGGAATCGCTCGCAACTCGGCTATCGTACGCTACAATCCTCGAAGGAATCATCGATCCGTAGAATTACGAGATTCCTTTTATAGATATTTTATATTTCGTTTAAGAAAATACTTCGTCGAGATCCATAGGTATCAGGAGATATGATTTGTAAACGCGGAATCGTAACGGAGACAATTGTCGCGATGCGCTTTTAACAGGGAGAAAACGATCGAAACTCATTCGTCCTCGTGTTTAACACTAGATCTACCGTGGAATGTTTATTTCGTAATAATAATTCGAGTTGAAATCATTGAAATTGTTCTCGTGAATTTCACCAGTCAGCTTTTGAATGTTGAAGATATTTCTGCGTGGATACCGTCGAACGAAATTCGTCGATTTGTACGTGCACGAGGATACCGGCCGAATCTTGAGAAACGTATCGTTGCGATTTTGTTGGGAGTAGTTCTAGTGTTAACAGCGACAGGTACTAGATGCACCGCGGTGGTCTGTACAAGACGCCAGAAAGATTACTTTGATTTGTCAGAGCTACAGCGATCGGAGATCCGTCTGAACGATTTCGTCGCGCTGCTCCCACCCCTAACGATATCTTAACACCCTGTATATTTTCAGTGAAGTTCGAGAACGCGGAAGACCGACTGAAACGCGTGATTCGCACCGAGGGACATGAATGCAGACGGCACTCTTTCTCTAAATAAGAACGAGGGAGACTGATGTCGGCGCGGCTCGCTTCTTCGCGAGGGAGGAAGTCTAATCTTGGCGCGGGTGCACGCGGCTCGATTGCTTCGTGGATAATTACCCGCCTGGATGTTCGTTTTGTCTAACACGTTTGCCACCGCCGTCTCTGCCAGCCGACGTTCCTCGCAATTAACGGGCATTCAACGATTGCCAAGAATCTTCCCTCGAAAGAACCCTAGCAAAATATGTAACAGAGCGGAGGCATCGATTTGTGGCGTATCAAAACTTCAATCCGTAATGACAGTAAATAACAATAGCGCGCAACGTAACAGAGACCATCGATTCACGATGAAAATCAGACAAGCTTATTGCTCGAGTATCTTAATTTAAGGAACATTTCGAACTCGCGTTCTCTTAATATCGTAAATACAACGTAGTCTCGCTATAATTTAGTAATCATTAATAATATCTCTTAAACGTACACCGATCAATATTCAATCGCCGAGCGTCTTTTATAATAAAGTATATTAGCACGGGCTGGTAGCAAACGCGTTAGCCAAAAGATCCGACAAGCGAACGATCGATCGGTTCTCCGGATTGAAAAGATAGAAATCGTGGTTGTAAACGAACGATCGTCGCGGATCACGTTCAGGCCGGTCGGAAACGTTTCGTCTTAGAGTCGAGCGAACGAATCGACGAGGCCGAGGCTCGGACACCTGTTCTCGACCGGCTCTCGAGCGACGCCGAACGTTCGCTGTTGGTCGTCTCTGATCTTTCCCCTTCTCCCCGGTATGTTCTATGTTTCTTTAGTCGATTTCTCTTCCTCTGAATATTTTACTCTTTTCGTTAATTCGCCTCGCGCGGCTCTGATCCCCGCCGCGGCGGTTTTTCGACGGAAGTTTAAAAGTATTGCTTTCGGAGCGGAACACCGATCGCCCCGTTCCTGGCGTGTCCGGCAACGGGCGCGCGGTGTTTCACGCGCTGTTCGATTCTCGCCGGTCTCTCCTTGGCCCGGGAGAGCTGGAAGAGGCTGCGGACCCAGCGAGGCGACGGTCGGCTCAGAAGTCCATCACCTCCATCTTGAACGGCTTGCCCTGCAGCTTGTTGGGCACGATCTTCGTGATCGGGGGCGCGCTGTTGTTGTCGTCGTCGCTGTTTATGTCCTCGTCCTCCTCGGGGAAGTCCTCGAGCCTGTCGTGATACTCGTCCAGCTGGAAAACCAAGGTACCGATCAATCTTTTCTGAACGGTCCGATCGCGTTTCCGCGACAATCGCTCGGCGAACGAACAAAACTCTTCAGCTACAGGTCTAGGCGGAGTGTTAGAACGTTCCGGGGAACGAGGCTGATCTATGGCGAGTACTTTGGCAGTGAACAGAGAGCGGTGCCGGTGAGATAGGTCAAGCTGGAAGCTTCTTATTTTACCAATCGAACATTTCTCATATCGTGTTTTTCTTTTGCAGGCGACGACGACCGCTCAGACGAATCGTCTTCTTCATTCTCAAGCGGAAAAATGGTCTCTCGCGCGGGCGACGGCTAGTGCGAAGCACGCGCGCGCACATAGAAGCTACAGCATTCCGTAATACGTAGTATTCTACAGACTCACGTGTAAGGTAGCTACGGAAGAAGCGATTAACCGACGTTACCGCACACCGAACGGACGGTTACCTATAACTGCGGGTACGTCCAACGTGAATCTTTGTTGTGCTCGTTGCGACTCGACCGACGCACCCGGAGCTTCTCCAAATTCTTTTATTCTTCGCGATCAAGTATGTCTTCAAGTACAGCTAGATTTCCATTAATTACGTTTCATTAGAGTCGGTTAGAACTGGATCTCTATTAGGTTGAAATTAGACAGGTGAACAACTACTCGAGTTTGAGAAAGAAGCTCGCGGTGCGTCGATCGAGTACTCTTCCACCATGATCGCTACGTAATCTAAGCTAACTGATGGGCGTGCTTTGTGTGTCTTTCGATAGCTGTACTCGGGGCTGAAGGTCTTAGGCAGATCGCTCTTACTTACTTATTCAAGTAAAATGCTGATAGTTACTGATACGAAGAGGCTTTAACAATAGATACTTTCTAGCCGAGTGTACAGCGAGCTTCAGCAATCATGACGCGATAGTGTCTTTATCTTGAAAAGAGAACAATCAAGCTTATTACACGGTTCCGTGATAGACCACGCGATTGCTGTAGTGGCGATCGGTGATGTCGAAGAAATGGTGGATCATAGTAAGAACAAGGAAACAACGTGAAGAACAACGTGACACGATTCCTCTACACAGACGGGTCGACCAGCGTACTCTGTACTCGTAGGGTCCCATCGGTGGATACACAGAAGCTACGAAAATCGTCGAGGAAGGAAGCACATCGATGCTGGTGCGTGTACAGATATGTGTGCTCGAAGGCAACGATGGAACGCGGTACCGAGCCCAGCGGAACCATAAATAGAAGCTCCGATCGCTGGCCAACTTTTCATGCGACGCAAACTTCTCTTCAAGGTTCCGTTCAAGTTCGACAGCTCGTCGCATCGTTACGTCCAAGTGTGTACAATGGAGTGATCGGAGGAGCGCGTGGTTGATGTCGGTGAAACGAGCGAAGCGGAAGTTTCAGCCTGGCTCCACTCACATCGACGTCGCCCATCATTTCCTTGGTGGAGACCGTGGTGTCGATGCGTCGTATGCTTCCTTGATGGATGTCAACGTCCAGCTTGACGCACTGGAACCGCCTCAGGCAGAAAACGATCGGTATTGGCGCGATGCCCGCGAAAATGATCACGACCGCTATGGCCAGCACCCAGCCCGGATAATCGGTGGCCACCGCCATCCCCTAAAATAAACCACGTTTGAAGCGATAGTCGTAAATTCGATGTTTCTCTAGCAGCGTCCAGGATCGGCGAGGACGTTGATAGCATTTTAAGTCCCATGTTCTTACCTGCGTGGCGTCCCACGCGGAATACTGAGGCTTCTTGATGAACATGGAGGCTATACTGGACACAAGAATGCACACCATGATTATGGGAGCTAGGAACCGCCATGTCACCTGCCAGTACGTTCCCGGTCTGTATCCCGTCATTTCCTCGATATCCTTAGTGAACCTGAAGAGGTTTCATTATGGGCGTTTAATGGTTTTCAGTTTCTACTCGGTGGCTTTATGGTAGATGTTTGTAATAGTGGACGATACTTTTCATGGCCGTAGATGAAGACGACGGAAAGCATTTCCATGAGGGCGACCATTACTAAACCAATAGTGCCTGCGAAACTGTCGAACATCTTCAGCCAGTACTCTCCGGCGCCGGTGCAGAAGATCAAGCCGACGAAGAAGCAGACGATACAGACAACGCCTGAGGAGGAGGACGAAGGTTTAGCGTGAAATTTAATTTCGTGATGTATGCTACATGGAGAGCAAGTCGTACCTGTCATGTACTGCTTCTTTATTCTTTTGAAGAGGTCTATGTCGAAGATGACGCACAGCATACCCTCCAGTATACCGATCTGGGAGCCCAGACCAAGAGCGAGGAGCATCATGAAGAAAATGCAGGACCAAAATGGCGCACCCGGCAGCTCGACTATGGCCTGCGTGAACACTATGAACGCCAGTCCTGTTCCTTCGGCGGCCTGGCGATTCATTCGTGGATCAAGAGACGGAAACAAGGATCACCGCCTGATTAACACTAGACGCTATCGAATAGTCATGCTCTGTCGTTCTCGGTGTAAGATATTCTGATGGTATTCACAATTGAGCCATTCGTTTGCCGAAGTAATTCGGTTCATCGCTCAAAGATCAAAAATGTTAAACGTAGGTGATCGAGGACGATTGAATTGAAGAAAAAACAGAGTCAGTTATAGTTCAGCCTGCGAAGAGCTCAATTGTGAAAGGAACGATTCAAAGTCCGTTATCTGAACGACTGTTCGACGGTTCCAGTGTCAACGACCGAGGCTAGAGAAGCGTTGGATCCTCACGTTGTCGAGCTGTTCGCTCAGGCTACACCTGCCGAGCGTTTGGTTCAGCGCGGACACGTTCAACTTATTTACAACGTCTTCGTACTGGTCCATGGTGATGTTCAGGTGAGAGATCAGTCCGTTTTCGAACAGTATGTCTTTGTTGCTGCGAACGAAGCGAACGTATCCGTTAACACGGCGGGGTCCGGCTGTGGTTTAGGGGGTCGGGGACCGTTATGGTCCTCCGTTACCTGGCTATGCACTTGTCGACGTTCGTCATCGCCTTGAAGCCCAGTATGGCGAATATCACGACGCTCGCGTAAATCGCGGTGAACGCGTTACAAGTGCTGACCAGTATCACGTCCCGGACGCAGTGGTTGTCCGGCGTGTTGTACGAACCGAACGCGATCAGGCTGCCGAACGCTAGCCCGAAACTGTAAAATACCTGCGTCGCAGCGTCGAGCCAGACCGTCGGCTCTAACAGTTTCTCGATCTGAGGGAAACGAATCAACGATTCAGTGTACACCGGTCGAACCGAGGAGCTGATACGAATTAGAAGCGGAACTGTCGATTACCTTTGGCGTGTACATATGGGCCAATCCAGCGCTGGCACCTTTTAACGTTATTCCACGAATAAAAAAGATAGTAAGCACCAAATACGGGAACATGGATGTAAAATATACCACCTTTAAATCAAGCAAAGAAATAAGTCGTCGACACAGTATCTGACTATGGCCACGTTCACGTGGAGAAGAGTTAGTCTCAGGGAGAGGGTGTTGGCCTTTGGACGGAGGATGGTTCAGAAAAAGCAAACGCGGGAAAAGAAATACAGTAACGGAGAGATAGATAGAGAGAGAGAGAGAGAGAGACAGAGAGCAGAATCCGCGTCTCTTTACCTTTCCCGACGATTGTATTCCCTTCATCACGATAAAGAAGACGATGACCCAGCTCAACAGCAGACAGAGCACGATCCACCACTTCAGGCTCTGACCGGCCTCGATCGAGGGCGCCGCGTCCAGCGTTGTTCTGTACCAGAAGTAGGCGGTCTCTGAACTCTTCACGCACTCTTCGACCGGCTTACCGTCCACTTCCGGACATTTCGCCCATGGCAATGGATCCTGCGGTGGATTCGTTCGTGTTTCAGATCTTTTAATTGTCGAACGGTTAATGCTAAGGCTCGGAGAGGATTGTTATAATACTGTAATCGATACGACGTTGCAACTGCTCAGAATGTGAAAGGTTTCTCGTTGCTTCTACAGTCTATGATCAATGATTACCACGAGGAATGTTGAAAACTAGTGGCCTTGAGAGATTTTGAGCAAGGCAATTAGCTTCGCGATTGACTCGTATCTACGGTGAACAAGAGTTAGAGTGCAACGTCGTTTCTTCGTGAGATCGTTCGGAGAATCCGTAAATAGTATTTATTAACAATCTCGGATGGATTCGGGATGTCCCGGAACAAGCATTCCGCCGTTGGCTTATTTCCAATCAACGTCACGCGTTCGACGGTTTCACGAGTTTCGAGCACACGACTCTTTCCGGGACATCCGGCCATGGCATTCCCAACTGAAACATGCTTCGCAGAATTGTCTGCGTCGTACAAACTCTACGTGACATGCGGTCGCATGCGGATAACGAGCTGCGTAGCATATGTAATCGTGCGGGCAACTTACGCCGAATTTAATCGTGACGGCCTAATCCAACGGGCAGCGTGAAACACAAATCGTATATGTTAGTCGCACGCTCGTCGTTCGGTGTCTCTGGATCTGATCTTTTATTCGACGGAATAATGCGGTCGGATCGATCGGGTGTTAAAAGGAAAGATATACGATGTGAGAAATGACACGGGGTATGGGTAAAGTAAGGTGTACAACTAACAAAATGTCGAATTGACAAGGTATTAAAGTAACAAAGTAGAGAATTAATGGAACATTAAGGTGACAAAGGGACGAATGAATAAAACATCGAAATAACAGAATGAAACGGTGAAACGAACAGCTCGGAGCAACGATATTCACCTCGAGCGAGTTGAACAGGTAATAGAAGCACCAAGTGATGATCACGTTGTAATAGAGCGCTACGAAGAAGGTGACGATACACGAGGCGATCCCTATGCCGCCCAGCCAAGGGTGTATCGTGTTCCAGACGCCGAGGGCACCCTGACGCATACGTTGACCGAGACCCAGCTCGATCAGAAATAGGGGCACGCCCTCCAGGATTAGCATCACGAAAAAAGGGATAAGAAAGGCACCTGAAAACAATACACACATTTCCCCCTTATAATTCAATCTTCCATCTTCTCCATTCACTCATCGAAAACGAGAAAAAACGGGGGGGAAAAAAAACACGTTCATTCATCCGATTCGTTCGCGTACAATAACAATGGTCCGGTGGTTCCCCTTTTTCGCTGTTCGGCCACGGCCGATCCTCTTATTCCTACGACCCCTTGTTGCCCAATGAATGCGCGGACCGTTCTCTTTGGACCCCTTTGCTACCGGGTTAATCTAAATAAATTTTCCCATGCATCTGATTTTCTATATTATTCGGCCCTTCGGTTACTCGCGGATTCGAACGAGAACTTCCGGTACGTTTCGAATCCTCTGTTTACATAACACAAACATCGTTCGTTTCGGCAACGATCTCGGATGAAACATTAACTGGAAACATTAACCCCTTGCCGTACAATGAGTGAGACTCGCGATGAAGATTTCTAGACTAATTTAACAACAATCCATGTTATTCATTACCCACGGATCAAAGCAAACTATTTTGCTATTATCATTGTATTATCTTCAAATCAAATTTCCAATTTTCAAGTAAAATGGTACACGAGCTTAACGGCGAAAGTAAATAGTACGGCGAGGGGTTAATTTGCACTGGAGAGGCGACTCTCCATGACTCGATACAGTAAAATCATCAAGTCTAACGTTTAATAATCGTACGTTGCATCGATACGCGAAATAATCGTGTAAAATATCTTTACTCCTTGATTCACGCGTGCTTTCTCCTCGAGTTATCTCCAACGAATGTCTTCTGCGGCAGAGAACGCTGAATACTTGCAGTGAGAAACTTTTGACTGCAAAGGGTTTAAACATAGGCGAAACAATGGGCCTGTAGGACCCTACTGTCGAGATTCTTTGTCAGCGTGCACAGGGTTAATCTCCCTCTAGCTCTCTCTTCCTTCCCCGTTCGCTGGTGTTCCTGTTTAGAGAACGTTTCCCCGTGCACCCCCTGTTTTTTCGTTGGCAATCTAGTTCGCGACCGCCGCAGCCCGAGTGTCTGGTTCGGTATTGATCGTGTGACGCGTGCACGTACACGGACGTAAGTACACGTAACGCGTACCCTTCCGATCTTGCCCGGTCCACTGTTCGTCTTCACTCCTCCTCCTCCTCCTGCTGCTCCTCCTCCTCCTCCGGGAGGAAATGGTTTCGTAAGCATCGTCCCTGATATCGATCAAACGACGACGCACAAGTCGAGTTGCAATTTTCCTGCATCGGTGCAAGGTAAATCGAAAGAGGAAAGGAGAAAACTGCTTCGCGAGCCGTTTCGGGGAAGGTCTTCGTTGACGCAGGATTTCGCGATCCCAGACGATCGAGGGGGGCAAAGGGTTAATTCTCCTTGGCTCTGTCTTAAGTCGGATGTTCAACTTTGTTACACTTATCGCGCGTTTCGTCGATGTTCATTCTATTCGTCGGTAACGGTTCAATCGTTAGAATCTAATCTCGTGAACGTATCCCGAGGTTTTCGAAATTCCAAGATAGACGTTGGTCTGTAGCGCAGAAAATAATGACCGTTCGACAAATGGCAAGGCGTGCACCCCGCGAGGATGCCTCGGCAGGCGACCGTCCGAAGAGAGTCGAACCCTTCGATCTCGTGAAGTATTCAGTCCCTGTAATCGCGGAGTATTAGATTCCAGTATCGACGCGGAAAGGTCGAGGCTAGCTACGACGCTGTCTATGGAAATTAGGCTAGCGGGTTGTACGTTTCGTCTGCGAGTACGGTTGAATTGTTAACACAGAAACCGATATCTACCGCCAGGTGTGTGCCGCTCGTACAATCCGATAATCGAATCCACTCGTTCACACCTGATTTCTACGATATCGTAGAAATAATTCAATCTAAAGGAATCGTCGACCTTTTTCTCACAGAATAATTTACAGAAGAATCGAGTATGAAACGATTACCGACTAATCGCTACGATATCACGCAGCGGTTGCTAGCAGGGGTTGCGAAATATTCGAAAGCTAATCTGGAATGCTGCGATAGCGATTCCCCTGTTCAAACTAATCCCGTTTCTCCATCGGATCTTACATCGGAGGCTCGTGTCCGGATAGCGTCAGGATTTTCAACCCCCGTCTCTTCCGCGGAGCAAGTAATCGCTTCCGATTCGAATTTCCTCGCGGATAACCGCGAAGACTAATCAGAATCGATGGGGAAGGCTCGGTTCATGAACGCGAACCGTCATCAACGCGTTACGGATGCTAAACGATTACATGTCTCGTATCTTTCTCCCTCTTTATCATTCTGACTTCCACCGTCTCCCTTCCTCCCTGACTCGCTCCGTCTCTCTCCGCTTCCCACCCTCTCGCTCTGCCCCTCTTATTCTCTCGCTCTCTCAGGATAGAATGGTAAAAATCGATCGATGCGCGTCGGACGTCGGCGTCGGTTCTGAAACGTGTCGGCCTCGACGTCCCGTGTCGTGTCGCGCGGCACAGGGGAAAATTCCATTGAAAGTTGAGGAGGCTCCGGCTTGATTTCGACGCGGGGCACCTACGCTATTGATTCGCGAACCAGAGATATCCCCGCGGAGTCGGAGAAGTCCGCGCGGCCACTCGCCGAACGCGCGCCGCCTTGAGATAGGGCTGACATTTCAGTCGCTCCAATTGCTCCATCGGTTAACTCCAATTTTTCATGTTCCCTCATTTTTCGAAACTCTCATGGAACGAGTGATCTTTTTAGTTGCGGGAGTCGCTCGTTTCTTCGTTTTTTTTTTTTTCTAGGTCAGAGAGCCCTTCTTTTTATAGCTTCTGAAAATATTTTAGCTAAAGATAGATTGAGGAATCATCAGTCTTCCGAATGTTTCTGACTTGGTTCGTGAAATCATTGATCCAGGATAGATGCTAGTTTCATTTCCGATGTCGAATGGGGTTAGGATGGATTCCAATTGGATTTGTCAGAAATTGGAAATTTTTGAAGCGTCTATTGCCGAGGAGGCGTAAAGAGATTTCCCGTCGTACAGACGGAGGAAACGTTTGCCCGATGGTATCACACGTCCCAGTTCCGTGGACCGCTCTGTACATGATTGCTATATTTGATTGCGGAGGTCTGAGGTCAAGCCCATATTGCTTGATACTGACCGTGTACCTTCAATCATACAGTAATGGTGGTAATGTCAGCGACGGGGGTTCCAGTTTCGGTGCGTATACCGCTGGAGCGAGTGCAGTAATGATTACACTGCGGATTTCCATGCGAAAGCAGGATCTTCTCCAGCGATTAGGGGAGAGGATCGAGTAAAAATTGAGTTTCTCTGTTAAAGACTTTAATCGTTCAATTACGAAGATTTCTCTGCTCTACATTTCGAACTACACTTAAGTACTCCAACATTGTAAAATTCGTAGTCTGACGATAATGATCACGCCGAAAGCCCAAAAGAAGTTAAGCGAAGTTAAGTTAAGAGACTTAACTTAACGTAGCTTCAGCATTTGAACCACTAGGTCCAGAACCATCGCGTATCTACAGACGAAAACGGTCTCACTCGAATTTTTCCATTTGCAGAAAGCATCGCCGAAGAAACCAAAAACTTCCGGCAAGCCTGTTCCCTCGAGTTACTTCTCGGGAATGCGTATTTGCATAAAGTACCGCAGTTTGAACGATTACTTCACTCGACTCTGTAATAACCGATAAGTCACGACAACTGGATGGATGGGCCTCAAGTGGACACGCGATAAATCTTTTCCTGCGGCAAGGAAAAATCGTAATCTAGCTTCGCTACTCCGAAAACTCGAAAACTCCGTTCGTACAGTTGAATCCGTTGAAACCGTTCCGAGTTTCAAATATTAAACGACCTTGAAATTTCATTCCAGATAGACGGTCTAGCTCCACTGCACAACGAGAAGTAGTCCGCGTTCCCTGGCAAGGACCCAGCCGGAGATTAAAGGATCGTTAAAGGGATGATGCGTCGACGAAAAAGAGAAATTGTGTCGTGCTGAAAAGTAAAACCAGAAACGCGGGTACCCGGTCAGCCCGAGAGCATCGATAGGGGGTCATTTCGGCGAATCACCGAGGCGAGGACGAGAGAAGCGAGTGGAGGCTCCTGCGGGTTCTGCGCACTGGCACGGAGCTTCCCTTTCCGTTTCCCTCCGGACAGAGGGACCGAGGGGCCGCTATTCTACGGGTGGAAAGTTCCACGTCGAAAATTCGCGGGGGCGTGCTCCGATTTAGCGGTCGCGTAAACCGCGCGGCCTCCGTCTGTGACGTAACGTTTGACGCTCGTGATTTCATTCGCAAGCCGGCTCCGCCACCCTCGACGCGCTAGCTCGTCGTCCACCCCCGACGGGCAGCGTCTACCGTGCGTGTATACAGGGTGAGTCATTTAACCGTGCCACTACACGCCGCGCGATACAAGAATGTACAAGTTGCACAGAATATTGTACGTTCGTTCTATGAAAGAAGCGATTTGGTATCGAGTAGATCAACTTTGGTTTCAATTGATACCGAGCAACTTCTAAATACTTTCTTAACGATTTGCAAATAAACGGCGTAATTGAATGATTCACCGTGTACACGGAGTCCTCGATGTTATGAATCTGGAGGAAGATAAACACTCGTGGCTGGAGTGTGTTCAGGTTTCGCTTTTCATTGGACAATTTCCAAAGGTTGAGTAATGGAGGTTTGCTTCCTTGAGATTGTATCAGTCGATTAGAGTTCATGCGAAGTATGAAATTTTGTTCTATTTTGTATAGTAGATATTTTGCAGGTGTTTGAACGTTTCGAGTCCGTCTGTGTGGAGTTAGGGGAAGAAGAAGTTTTGACGATTACTGCAATGGTTTGATAACGGTGGTGCCGATAAAGAAAGGCTAACAATTGATTACATTGTATGAACTGGAAGCTAATAATTGATTACTCGATCTCCAGGGGAAATCGAATCAGAAGACACTCTTTCGACCGGCCGATGTCTTTCGGAGCAGCGACTGAACCTCTTAGCTCGTTTCCGAAATTAATGCGATTACTCGCGGTTGCTTAACTTCCCCGCGACTTTAACAAGCTTATCTCCAGTTTCCATCAATTTACATAGCAATTCGAAACTGCGCGCTGCCAGCCGCGGGTCCCCGTTGTCACCCCGTGCAACGTCGGCGGTATCTCCCATCTTCGGGCTATCTATAGTCGGCCGTTTCATATTGAATAAACTTGGTTACGCGGTCGGGCACGAGCGTGTTTAAAGCCCCCTGCACACGCTGCGACGTATGTAAATGGAATAATTCAGCAACTGGTGCGATTGTCGACGATGAACCGAGAAGAACGGGACGAAAACGAAACCGCGGAGGCGAAACGACGCTGACGCGAGTTTTCTAAAAGAACGCATCGTCGCAACGTGCTCCGACGTGTGTAGGAGGCTTAACCGTCGGTCACAGAAGCGTGTCTCGGACCTAGCGACGTTTCCGTCGGAATTGTAATCGAGTTACCCGCGATATCGGCTGGTGGTATAGGTCGCGGGGAAGATGGCGGCCGTGGGGTTCAAGGGCGAATTTGATAGGATTTTATCGTTCGCCCGGGTTTCCTTCCTCGGATTTCCGGGCTCGGAGGGGTAGGGGACCGAGCCAGTTTCTTCTTTCGAACGGTGGATGACTTCGCCTCCGTGGAATTTCGGAGATACGCGAAAGACATGTATTTTTAAGCGGTGCTCGTGGCTTACGGAAATAGCGCGCCGCGTTTACGTAGACATCGACGCGGATAGGGATGCTATAGAGTTCGCTTTCGACGAGGGCATCGGGAATTTTTAATAATTGATACGCGGCGTAGATCAATTTAACTCTTCGCACTCGGTAGGTGACCGAGTCGCGTCGGTTGGCTCGATACAGGGAAATTCTCGAGCTAGATTTCCAATACGAAATCTCGCGTGACGTAATAACGACGACGACAGTGAAACATCGGAACGAAACGGTTCTGCCTCTCGACCGATGCATCGATTCGCCTTCACGAGGAAAGCGTCATTGATATTTCATGAAGAATCGCGAAGGTTCCCGAGCGCGAAGGGTTATTAGTTTGAATATTAATGCGAATGTTCGATTTACCTCCTCCATTCTGTTGGCACAGATAAGGGAACCTCCATATGTTCCCGAGGCCCACGCTGTACCCGATGATGCTGAGGAAGAACTGCATCTTCCCGCTCCATGCCGCCCTGTTATCCTCCTTGGTCTCCTGTCCCGCGGCGGCATTTTGCGTGCCAGTCACGACGATCGTCACGTTCTGCCCGGGCTGACGGTTCTCGTTCAGCGGAGCCAGCTCGTGCCCATTCCTCGTGGTCTCGTTCTTGACTACCATTCTTTGCCTCGGTGTCTCCGTTGTTTAAAAACCCGAAAAACCCCACCGACGACTACCGCCCCCCACGAACTTCCCCCTGTGTCTGAACCTCTTCAACTATCCTTATCCTCTTCAGGCTGTTCGCGCGCCCCGATGAACGGCTTTCCGGAGCAGAACCGATCCAACGGGACCAGCGGTTCCAGCGGGTCGAGGATCGACGAGGAAACGGATCGCGCGGTCCTCGGCAACAACAGTGAACAACAACAGCAACAACAACAACAAACGAAGACGGACGACGGTATGCGCGAGAACACGAGCGACGGCAGTGCTGCGGAAAGGATCCGCGTGGATCGAGCGGCGATGGGATCCCGTGCGGCAGACCGTGGCGCGATCAGTAGAAAAGATTGAGTCCCTTAGGGCTTAGCGTAACGCGGAAGGCATGTTGCGCTGCTACGGGAACGCGCGTGTCCTTTGTAGTGTCGTCTCCCACGCGGCGTGCCAGCCGATCACGTTTTCCGCGAGCGGGAGATTGGCTGCTCGTCCACCCTGTCCACGCTCGCGTCGCTAAATGCTCCTATTGTTCTTCCCCGCGTCCCGATCGACCGCGGGAACGGTGAAAATCGCGGGCTGAAGAGAGAAAGAGAAAGAGAGAATGAGTGGGGGGGGCCCGCACGCGGATTTATTAAACTGCCGTTCGCTCGAGGGAAATCGATTCGAGGAGAATCGGGACCGATCGAGATCGGAACCCCGGAGTCCCGAAACGTCCGGAAGCGGTTCAAAGCGATTCGCCGCGGCTCGAAGGATCGGTAGTCGACGGAAGTTATCCTCGCGCGGATTAATCTCTCTTCCTTCTGCTCTTCGCTAGACGCGAGCGTGATCGATACGACAACCGAGATTTCCGCCGCTTTTCAATTTCCGCGCAGTTTCTCGAGCTGGCTCCGTCTCCTCGGACCAATGGTATCGGTTAACGGGGACGGTGGGCGAGAGGCGACGCGAGGGTGGCGCGAGAACGGCGAAGCGTGTCGGAAGAGAGACTCGGGGGAGGAACGATCGTAGGAAGATAGGCGCAAGGGGGCTTCCGTTCGCGGACGCGTGAGCATCAGTCCGTCCCGCGATGGGGAACGATGATGCATCGAGGAGGCCCGCGGCGGGTCGCGGTCCGGGCGCGAGAGGAAAGGGGATATATCACTGTTAGCTACTCTGCACGGGAAGCTCACGTTTCACGGTCTCTACAGGAATATCCTCCTGGAACCATTCCTCCTGCTCAATGCTACCGCTCTCTCTCTTCCTTTCGCCGCGACACCGTTCCACTGTGTTCTTCTTCTCTTTCGTCCTGCGAAGATACCGCCGATCCTGTCGAGCCTGATAAACATAAGCCTGATAGTGCCTCGAGTCTCGATCAGAGGTTCCAACGTTTCGGCGCGATCTTGCGCATCTCAGCGTGGCCTTCCGCGTTTCTGTGCGGCCTGCGGGCTCTCTCCTCTAAATAGCTAGACTGCTAGGTACTTAGGTAGCTAGATCCTGAACCTTCTAGTTCCACGGAGAAGCGAGTCGAGGTAAACGGAACCTGAAGAACGCTTGCGGAGTTATTCGGGGGTCCGTTGCCGGACGCAGCGCTCTCGCGAACGTGGACAGGAGGCGCATGGACGGCGAACGGGACCTCGAGTTCTCGGAGCCATGTAGCTCTCGGCTCCCGCGGTCCTCCTTCCTCCAGCTGGCGAGCTATTTTCTCGCCGGCCTCTAGTTTCTTCTCGAAAACCAGCCCCGTCTTCTTATTCTTCTCTTTCGCTGCCGACGCGTGACACCTATTCGCGGCGGTTCCGGTTCCGGACGGACGAGTAAGCGTGCGGCGCGCGAATCCCTTTTGCTCGCAGACCCTGCTGGCTTGAAGAGAGCTCCGGCTACGCGCCCCGTGTATGCGAACGTCAATATCCGACTGAACCCAACCACCGTTGCGCGGCTATTGCGCGCGCGCGCGAACGAGCGAGCCTCGACGCGACTCGGAGTCGACCCGACCCGACCCGACCCGACCCGACTCCGCGCGATCCGTTCTGCTCGCGTTGTAACAGCAGCACCGACCGCTCGAACGGACCCTGGAACTTCGACGCGCCATGGACGAACGTTTCCGACGCTTTTCGTCCACGACTCGACGACATAGTTACGCGCATACGGCGTACACGGTGGTGTCCCGTGGGGGATCTTCCAGGTGGTTCGACGTTCCGGTTCCTTACACCCTTCTGTTTTAGGGTTTCCATTCGATCTGTTTGTTGACACTTTAGTAAGCTAGAGATCTCCTCGTTTCGCAGCGGGTCGCCTGTAACCGATTAGGGAGATCTACTTTCTTCGGCAGATGTCTCTATGTTATCTTCGAAACTGCTTACTTCTTTTGTTGTTTAATCAGCGTCTAGCCGAGTTTGCGATTAAGTATTACTGCCCGCTCGCGGATAGCGTTAGGAAGGCTGAATCTGGGGGAAAACATTGAACAAGGGAACCGGGGGATGGGACACTGTTTTTCGATGATGCGGTAACCTGTTCATAAATATCCCCTCAGAGAGGATGACGTTCTCTTCTACTTTTTGTTCTTCGGTTCGTTCTGTTCCTTGTTTTCCTCGTTTGTTGTTGCACCCGTTGCATCCCGCGGAGAGCAAGCGCGCGCGCGTGAGTCCACATTGATCTCGCTCTCGGCCAATCCACGGCATTCGCGTTCCTGACGCGATTACCACCTGATCTCGTGAAAATTGCAAGCTGCAATCATGACATTCCTCGCGGACGGCGTCCTTGCAGTATCTTAGAGGATATTAACGGAAGTAAGAAGGGTGGAAGGGGGTCGTGGGGCATGATTAAGTCTCTTGTCAACTCGTTTCGATTGTGCTCAGCCGTGAGGAGCGTGCCTCTATCAGCTGACTGCTTCTTGTACTCGAGTACCGACGATCGGGGAATGAGGAAAGTGCGGCAGTGGATACTTGAATGGTAGTATGACGCAATACCTGTAACAAGAGAACTCCCACTAACTAAATAATTCCAGAATCAAGTACGACTAAAGAGTTCGCTTGTCTCGACTAATTAATCGACCGTCCGATCTCAGACCCTCTGATCAGGGTGCTTCAAGATCGCTCAATGCCGCCCCCGCTTTTTCTTGATACAACAACCGCAACGGTGGATTCTTCCCCCGTATTTACAACTCTACAGGTCAGGGACCCGTAAACATGGAACAGCAACATTGAACCTAGGGGGACAGTGTTTCGCATCGAATGCACCGTGACCCGCTTGGCTCGATTCGATCGTACTTCGTTTCATCCAGTTATCGCGTGCTCGCGAGCGCAGTTCGGTCATTCTTAGGCCCCGATCCGCAAGTAGTATTGTCGACGATTGAGCGACGCGATTCCGTACGTTCGTTCGTCGATCGTTTTAACGGATTCGAGACCAATGTCTCGCGACAAAGTCATCTTCAGATACTTATTGCCATGAACTAAGACTGCGTAACCTTAGGCAACAAATATTTAGTACAATACCGAAAAGAAAAGATCAGATGATCTGTGTTATTAGCGATACTATTTTCTATACTAATCGTAAATAAACACGGAATCATGAATACATAGAATATTTACACGTTTTTCCTTTTATGGAATATAGAAATATGATAGTGTGATCGTTAGTGCTATACTGGATCTATAATTGAATAACAATTTGTAACAAATCAATATCTGCAAGTTTGGCATAGGTCAAAGGTGACCGACGCCGGTTGGTTTACAGAATTGAAGCGTTGATCACGAGATTCTCGCGAGCCGCCGCGACTGCACTTCGCACGTATACGCGTTGAACGCCGTCAGCCACTCCACGGAAACTATCATCGAGTCAATAACGATGCCAAGGGCGGATCGTGTCGAATCGCAGCGAAGAAATCAACCTGTTTAATAAATATTCTCCCGTGGACAAAAGCTACCGTGCCACGTGTTGCCGTGCGCGGCTGATTTCGCCGCGTTCGTACGCAATTGCGATACGAATTAGCCTTGGCTGTCACTGCTGCTGCTGCCTCGCGGCTCAAGTTTCCCCTTGTTTTTTCGCCTATGCTCATCCGCGATTGGATCAGGCTGAACCGTCGTTGCGGTACCCTTCCGTCAATTAAACGGTTGTGGATTATTCGTGAATTCAGGGTGCGGTTGTGTAGGTTCGACGTTTTCGAGGATTTCAGAAGAGATCGGCGATTGATATAGAATTTAGCTTCATCTGCTGAAGGTTTTGTAAGTTTCGAAGGGTTAAAGGTACATATTTGTGCAATTGTATCGAAATAGGCTTGCACGTTGATCAAAGAACGTTTATGAAATTCTATGTGCGTGAACCTCGTGTTAAAGAAACTACCATATCACTTCTCCACCTTTGCAAAAGATAGTGGACTTGCGCCTGGTGTTCAAATTGAATCGATAGTATTTCTACGGAAACGTTACTTAAGGACGTTCGTTATTCAGGCACGAAAATAACCGCGACTCAATCGAAGAAGTGTTATAAGGTATTACGAAACATCTCGAGGAAATCGTGCTTCTGAATAACGAGTAGCGAACAGCTTATCATTCTTTTATTACGGTATTCTCTTTCCCCAGCCTATCGACTAATTATCTACTAATTATATCTCTATTCGAATATCGTATAGGAGACGTACACTGCAAAGTATTGTCTCACGTTTCGAGACTAAATGTCGAGAGAGCAGCCGTGAAAAAATTTCGAAACAAATGGTGGAATAGACGGAAGCAGCGGTATGCGGTAAGCGCGTTGCCTCGCGGAGCCCTCTCGTAAACCATCTAACGTCACATCCTCATTCGGGAACTTATTAATAACGAGGCATTGTTTACAATTGGGCAATTAGTTTGGTGACGTTCGCGTGCGTGGCTCCCCAAAGAAGACGCAGCGCTCGTGAAAGGGTCGCGATGTAGGTGGCCGCGCGCGACTCCGCTTGGTACCGTTAATGGAACGAATATTTTATACAGTCCTTTCCTCGGAACCCTGTTCAATTGAATAACTACCTCCTGGATAACTTGGCGCGCGAAAAATCGCAATTATTTTGTTCACTGTAAGGACACGTTTATACAAGTATCGTATAGAATAATTTTCTTAGAGCCTTTATAAATCAAATAGCCAAGCACAGATCATAGTCATCGTAACGATACCTCGAAGTGTGAATTGCGAGGCGTTCAGATCCCATCAGTTACACACATACTGTGCAAACTAATTTTCTGAGAAACCTTTTAAGCTAGATAAGATACCCCTTAGATAACTTGTCACGTCGAAAATCATAATTACCGTGTACCATCGTGACAATTCGTCGAGCTATCAGTGGTAACTTGTTTGCCGGTCCTAAAAGCTGGTGTCCAGAGACCGTCAATCCCGGCTCGTTCCACGAACGATGACCCTTCGTTGACCGAAAGGGCTACTTGTTCCGTGTCCCGCTATTTACAAGGGAGAGTCGCGTAATGTTTGTTCCATCGGCATCACGAGCAGAGCTCCTGGTTGCGTAAGCCGTATATACGAACGGATCGAGTCGTGTGTGAAAATTTGACTCGACGGGGAAGTCCACGGGCTAATCCCGCTTACGACTACAGAACTGCATGCGATCGGAATGTCCCTCGTATGCATGCGGCTTTCGTGACCGAAGGTTTTATTCTGGTTTATACCGGGTGATCCGCTAGAAAAGAGTCCTTCGAACTGATGTCATTTTAACAGAACGTATTAACGCTACAATTACCGAAATCAGAGTGACCCATTTAAAAATATTTCTTACGAAACTATTGAGATTATAAAGTACAATGTACTTGTATGAATACAGAAACAGGAATTTCAAAAAATGTACGCTGTTCATTTTTATAAGAGATTATGAGCAAATAGTACTTGCTGGTTCTAGCGTTGGCCGAATCAGGTTTGTAATCTTCCTATCTAATAAACTAATTTTGCAAGTACTAATAGACCTTAATCATTTCCCCGAAACGGAAGCGCATGTCACTATGTAACTTCAAGTTTATTTGCTTTCGCGCGAGTATTTTGGAGCAGCCTGTACCCTCACGCGACACGAACACCGCGGCCAGTTCGTTTGCAAAGCGAAAACGCAATAAACAGTACGGCATTGGTAGAAACCGGGTTCTAATGGAGCTGTACCGATTCCTCCGGTGCTCGCTAAGAATAGGTTTCGCACGAACAGTAACATTTTTACGATCGATTCGGTCGTTACAAAAGGCAGACGCTCCGGCGGGGTTCTTACGTAAATGTCAAATAATATTAGCGTGGATGGGCGAGAGGGTGAGAGGATGCGAAATCAGAGGGTTGCTCGCAGAGACGAGATCCAACGTAACGTGCCGTTGCATGTGTATTCCAGGTACGTTCGCGTACATACGATTGAAGTTACAGAGGAAGGGCTTCGTCAAATTCGAAGCAGACGCGATAGACAAGTGTCGTCGAGACAGTTACGTTCGAGTCACTCGGTATATACACAGTCTCTCGTTGTATTTTTCGTCGAAAGTAAAATTAATCTTCTCCCCAGTCTTAGCTCTATTTCACGCTGAAACTATCAAGTTGCGAAATCGTCTTTCCTTCATCGTTCTTTAGAAACTTCAAGAGCAGTCTTGCCGAGATTAATTTGTTTACTTAATAAATCCCAAGAGAAGCTTCTGTGTTCTTTCAATAATTCAGTAAGAAGAAACCAAGGACGGTTAACACCAGATTCATAGAACCTGCCAATTTGGCGGATATTATATTTACGAATACACTTTAGAATGCTCTGTTCTTAAAACACTAATTTCTGCGATCTATATAAACAAACATGCAGTCTTCTGGAAACGATAGAATAAAGTGTAAAATAAGTGTCAGTAAATCTAGCGTTAACTTTGACTCACTTAATAGTTACAGCGTTAGATTATTTCTAGATCATTCGTTCAACCCCTACGCTAGTTATTATACTTGAATATTGAGCAAAGAATACGGTTTAACAATGATAACGTATAAGCTAAGTAATATTTGTACTATTCCGTGTTTTTGAGCAAATATATAGGCGGTCAGGCTGGCCAGGCTGGACTGGAGAATGCGCTTGTGAAAACACGAACTGCACCGTCAGCGGAATTACTGGCACGACCTGCCGCGATTTCGATAGCGGCTCGGATCCACTCGAGCCGAGCCGATCATGTAGCGTTCTCATTCGACGACGCAGTAAGTGGCATCTGGAACAACGATTTCGTGTTTGTTAGCATTCACCTTTCTTTTTTTCAGCGGAATCTATGGACCGGTCCGCGAGTATTTCGTATTTACCTGGGGTGACAGAGGTAATCCAGTCTATGTAAGCGCCGACTCTGGTATTCACGCTGCCCACCACCGCGCAACCAATCCCGTAACTAATGATTCCCGTTAGCACGAGGTTCTCGGTTGTCGGATTCTGCCATAGAACGGGTCCACCGCTATCCATCTGCACATAAAATCGTTGCTACCGATAGAAACGACGACCTCGGAACTTTCAGGCTAATTATCGTATTGGCTACGAGCTAACTTGAATCCCTAACCCTGCTATGCTCCTCGATTTATCTATTCAGTTGGAATACGATGAAGAACATAGAAACACGTAGACTAGTAATTTTTGATAAAAGTCTCGAAACGGTACTAAAGAAATGAGAAAATAATTGTGTGTCTCACCGCGCAGGAATCTTTGTCCGGGGCGTAAGTGCACAATTGATTGACGGATACACCTGGATAATTCTTCTGACACTGGAGGTTCGTCTGCACGCTCAAAGTGACCTTTTGAAGGGTGGTCGACGGCTCGCCGGCGTACTCCACGGCACCCCAACCTGTTTTCAGAAATTCTCCTTTTATTTATGTAGTAGTGCGGCTGTGTGGGGATTACAAGAACTCCCGTGTTTAACAAAATATAAAAAAAGAAACAATTTATTAACATCCTGCATCCTTAGCTAAAACTCACGCAGTCGCGTACACGCTTCACTAGTCGTGTCACTAATCGCATCATTCTCACGTTGTCTTCTTTGCAGTCACACTTTCCTAAAACATACCAATGCCATCCAGTCGCAAGACGACGCGGAGCACACGTGCAGACAATCGACCATTCACACCGTGCATTTATATTTGATTCTATTCTATAGGATTGTTACTGACCCAATAATTCAACCAAATCGCCTCCGAAGGTGTCCGGCGAATGTTGGAACGGCAGACAAACTGGGCCGACTGCCTGGTTGTACTTGATGTCGGAAATTAAACGCAGGACGGTTATGTCGTTCATGCGAGTCTTAGCGTTGTAGTCTGGATGAATGATTATCTTTCCAATTCCGTAAATTGCAGCGAATGGCGTCTCGGTACCTGCGAAAAAGAATTATTTCGTTCGAGTATAACGAAGACTACCATGAAAGGGGGGGTACAGTTGAACCTCGGTAAATCTAATCGCAACGGAAGACAAAAGAGTCGTTTATTAAGGTTCCTTAATTCGCGACTCGTGGAATAAAATATTTTTAGTTTTAGATTTGTTTTCAGCGTACCAAAATGGAATGAATTTTCGCTGAACGATTCCATGAAACGTCCGGTATTCGGCGTGATAAGTAACTTTACGAGCCGTCAGTGTTTTCGAGTTGCAAAGGTTTGAATTATCGAGGTTTCACCGTATATCAATCATTCAAGCGTTCAGTTACCGTTCTTGTAATCATGTTCACCGACCAAAATGAGGATGTCCGAGGTATTCTTCTTCCCGATGCAATGGCTGGCAGTCAACACGTATTTGTTATGTATTATACTGCAACCACAGAAAGGCTCGTAGGTTTGCACATTCACTAGAGCGCACATCATAGGGAACTCGTTCACACCTGCATCCGTGCCACCGACGATTCTGCTCTGAAGGTAATCGGTAAGACGTACATGTCCGAGTATAGACGAGGTGATAGAAAAGGCAATGTTGAGTCTTAGAGGATATGCCATGGATGTTAACCGATATTTGTTAATTTAAATGATAGGACTCTAGCGTCCTAGGCAACGCTCTAAGACTTAACACTGCCTTTGAATCCTCTGTAGTACAATTTGTTCAACAAACAGATGTCTACCTAGTTCGACACCTAGTTCCTTGATACTAGAACTAATGACGAGTCAAATTAATTGCTACATATTTTCAAATACGCGCTACGAGATTACTTTGTTCACTGGTTCCTCAGAGGCACGTTTGAATCTGTCGAGCCCTCTGGTAGTCTTAGCCCCAACAAATTGTCCGAACAAACGGTTTCAAATCTAAGTGACTGAACCACAGAGGATTAATTGTGATCTTAGCAGAAGCGTACAGGATTTCTTCGTCCACATTCACAGTTCTCTGAGTCATAAGGCCTCTTGACCGCTCTCGCTTCGCACAGGAATCTTCCACCCGTAGTGTAAAAAGGTGCTATTAACTCCACACTCAAATCAGGTCCATCAGACAGCAGACTGAACTTTCCATTGCCGCAGTATTTATGTTTCTGGCCATCACCGGTCTGAACCAGTAGACGATCCGCTAGGCAATCAAAGCTCTGCAGATCAAAATAATTGATCGAATATGTCCCCGGTTTCTGGAGATGCCAAAGTCAGAGAACCGAAGCTTCTTACCTGCGGCAGCACAACCTCGCAGGTCACGTTGATTTTGTAATCACTCTTCATCGTCCATAGACACGACTGTCCGCGACTATACGAATAAGGGTAGTTAGGGTTGTAGATGTAATAAACATTGGATGGGGCTAATTGTTGGTAGTAGGTGCATCCCGGATCCGCCGCGTGACTGAGTCCTAGGAGCAACGTCAGCCAGCAAAGTGCCAGAAACAGTCCTGCAAAAGGCAAAGAAAAGTTTCATAGAAAAGCATTCCGATGTCTTGGACCCTTCATAGAGGGGCATTTTTGAAATTGTGAAAATCTTTTTCCATAGAAATGCACTGAAATCACGCGCCAAGATCTCGAGTACCAGAAAAAGACAAAAATTGTACACTTCTGTTAATTAAATGACTGAATCATCTGCTCGCATCTTTTAATACCACGGTAATCGCGTTCAAGGGATTGATAATTGCGGTAATAATTCCCTGAATTCAAATTCGTGACCTTCATCAGGTAAGCAACTATATCCGCGTGATAACACGGCGTTCAAGATTATCTATCAAGATCTCGAAGATTAGGAGCGTTCGATAACAGGTGAGTGACGTGCCGTTAACGAACATTAGACGCGCAACTGATACCTTTCATGGTGACCGTTAATGTCAAGTTTATTAGTTTCGAATAAATGCGCCCGTGCTCTCGCCGATGCAGAAAAATCGAACGACATTCGAGAAATGCGCGCAACCGTCTACTGGGTTTCCGCCGAATTCCGGGGTTTTTATTCGCGCCGCGAAGACTATCTAATAATTTGCGTTAGCTATCATCGCTCTCTTATCAGAAGGCAATTGCAACCTCGAGAACGAAGGTAAACTTACAACAACACTGATGTAACAAGGCTGTCGCAACGGTAGCGCGATTTGACCGGAATTCACCGGTTCATATTGAAGTGGTATGCGGAACGTTGATCGCATCGATTTTGCCGATCGGCGGCCATATGAATGGCGGGATCAGATCGTTCAATGAGGTGCCGGTGCGCCGCCATTTTAATCGGGAATTATACACTACGTGCGTCGGCAACTACGGTCAATGCCAATAACCCGATAATAGTCTTTATTCCTCCTCGTTCTTCGACCGTGAGCGACATAAAAAGAGTACTGTTCTTATCGGCTATGGTTTAAACGGTCCATTTACCGTTCCTTATGTTTACAAAGTAGCAGCAATGAGGGCTTTACCATTTTCAAGCGATAGATTCGAGCGTCGCGAAGGAATATTTAACCCTTCGAGGACGAATGTCTTCGCAATGGCTGCACCGAGTTTTCTCAAGTACAGTACAAAGGTACGAACAAATAAATTTGCTACTCGAACAAGCAAACTTTTTTTTTCTTAGGATTTAAAAGTTTCTCCGCCGAAAGTTTTGAATATTTTAAAGTCCTCGAAGGCAAAGAACTTTTTAAACATAATGCAAATCGCTGTCTTTTATTTTTTTGACAGCAATTGCAATACTTTTGCCGAGGTCATTTTCAATTGCTGCGGGACTGACATTTGCTACTTGAGCTGGGTAAACACTGATACTAAAGTAATTAACTTTTCCTTCTAAAACAATGGCTCTGTAAAATTACAGAAGTAACTATCTGATCCACGTGTCTCTTAATATCCTTGGATCAACAAAATATGCATTCTTTTAGACACCAAATCTTTGTTGTTCTAACACTTTGCTGAAGAGCAGAGCCTTCTACTCCTGTGGGGGCTCTTTGTGTATTCTTTCTGTTATATTGTAAACATAGATATCCATCTTAAATTTTCGAACTCGTTACACTTTCAAATATAGTTTTCATGTTTGAAAAGAGTTTTAATCATATGTACATAGAGATTAGTGTATACCTGCGCATCAATAATTCTGGGAATTTAACGTAAAAAAAGGTAAACAGGCAGAATGAGCGCGAATTTTTAAGAACTTAATCTTTCCTAATCTGGAGCTTTTTAGATAGATAGGCATACAAAACAAGTGAAAGGAATTTTTTACCGTTTACTGTGCAAGAATATTTATAAGAAATTTAGAAGAAATTAGTTTTATAATTTATTTATTCTTTTGTACTGTATTTTCATAATTTATTAGATTGTTCTTGATGAAATTTAAATGCCTAATATAATAATTTGTAAACAATTTAGAATTAAATATCTCGTTTACCCCTCCTAGAAGGCAGTAATGGCGGACGAATGGTAGCTAGCACCATCTACTGCAGATTTTGGGCACGACAGACAGTTAGTTGTCATAGCAATGGGTGAAATACAAACTCTGGAATTAATAAAAATATATACGCGTGTAGCACAAATGCACGCGTATATATTATATGGGCAAGTACTCACGTTTATCATGGCTCTTTTGCCAGTAAATTATCAACGCAGTTTCAGTTTTCGATGCTTGGAATTATCTTGACCGAATGGTGCCCCGAATCTTCGCATCGTGTTTGAGTTATAAACAAACGTTAATAATTAATTGGCAGGAGCTACAAATGAGGATAGAGAAAGGTAAGATCTACGAATGACCAGAATGACTTTAATAGTTTACTTGGAAAGTGATTGCCAAGTTTTGTGAGGTAATTCAGTTCCTTAACCTATCTTGCACTTTGCGTTTTAGTGGCAGCACTTTCGAGAGAGAATGTCAGTTTCTAGAAGTTGTTCGGAAATTGCTTACAAGCCAGTTTATTGTCGCAGACGAACTTCAAGAGCCAGGCATAGTTTGACAACGCATAATGGCCATAAGGAACCAACAGATCATGTTACGGATAATGGTAATGATCATGAAGGAGATACACCTTTAAGAAGTAGAAGTAAAAAAAGTGGAAGATGTAGAAGGATAAATGAAGAAAAAGATGTAGAGAAACATCCAGTTGACGAAGCTGATGCAGATTCGAGTATTATTTCAACAAGAATGAAAGACAAACATGTTTCGAAAGGTACGTTAAAGATAGCTAATGATTACCATAAGTTGGAGAAACGTTACAAGCATGTGAAGGATGAATATGAAATGTTAAATAGACTAATGGAGCAAAGAGAAGCAGAGTTTCAGAAAGCATGTTTGCATTATGAAGAAATGGTACAAGAGTTGGAAAATGACAGAGTGGAATTGATTAATCGTAACCAGAAACTTGAAGCTGAGAAATCTCAATCAAAGGAAGATATACATTTACTGAAAAGCATTGTTTATCAGTTAAATACCGAATTGGAAAGGTACCAAGATAAATTGGCCAATGGCAAGCATAAAACTATTGGTACAGAAAATAAAGGAGAGAGGTGCAATGAAAGGGTTTGGAGTGGCATTAATTTTCATGCATTGGGGCCATTGTTGAATGCTTATCAGGAGAATTTGTCAGAAAAACGAGAGCTCATAAACATGTATGAACAAAACATGGCCAACTTTGGTAACAGGTGTAAAGAGATACTTACTGAGAATGAACTTATGCACCAGGAAGTAAAGGAATTAAGGTCAGAATGTGATAGGTATGCAAAAGAACTTAGGACGACGATCGAGAATACTGCCATGCTGAGGAAACAAAATGATTTTCTGCAAAAAGAAACTAGGGATACTAAACAAGATGCGAACGAACTTCGTTCGTCGTACGAATCAAAGATAAAAGTCCTTTTAGAACAGAACGAGATCCTTAAAACAGAACACGCCGCTAGTATGTCGCAATTGAGCAATCTCAAGGGAAAGTACGAAGTTTTGAACGAAGAATTTGAGAAGGTGAAACACGAAGAGAAGCAGACAGTGCCTATGAGCGCTCACACAGCCGCAATCGACGAATGCAAAACGTTGCTAGACGAATTAAAGTATCGATACGAGAACGAGAAGCGTACTCTGTCTAACCAAATAAAACGCATAGAGGAGAATCAACCGGAGAACGAGAAGCAGTTGGTGATGACCACAGCGGAAAGGAATCATTTGAAGAGTCTTGTCACAAATCTAGAAGCTAATTTGAAGTAAGATATCCGTCATTCCTAAATACGTATTATTCTTCGCATACGATCCACGTGGTTATGTGTAAGCAGATTTATTTCAGGCGCACGCTACGTAAAAACGAGTACCTGCGGAGTGTCTCATATTCGACTCGTGTTTCACGTGATTCTGTGAGGGAGCAATTGAGCAAGGCGACCGCCTATTGCGGGGAATTATTCACAGAGTACGAAAGAATTGTTTCGGAGAGGGAGAAGTTGCTGGCCCTCCTACGCGAAACGGAAAAAGAGAACGCGAGCATCGATCGTCTAGGGAAAAGCATTAGCAGCCGGGTAGCAGGTTTAAAAGATCAATTAGAGGTACGTAGGAAATATTCCCGCCTGTCGCTGTGTTAACAAATCAACCGATCAACGAGGGCTAACAATTACTGTTGATTTCAGAGTGTAAGGAGAGGCGCGAGGCAACAAGTCGAGACTGTACAGAAGCGTATACAGTTACAAGAAGTACGAGTGCGCAAAATGAAACGTGAATATCGCCGCAAAGTACGACAGCTGAGAGAGGCAATTAAGCAGAAAGACGAGACGATTGCGAGTCTGCAAGAAACGGCCGTTAGCCGAAATAAGTCGACCCGACAGTTGCCCCGGGCGACGAGCGACGAGAAACCTACAGCCGCGCCGTCCAAAGAATCTCATAATCCTTAAATCGAGCCTGTAAACGGTCGGCATATTGTAAAACGCGAGATACGATCGTTCGCAATAGGTCGGACTTTGTAACCGATTCACGGCGAATCATGATTAAGGAATAGGTGCTGCTCGAAACACCGTGGCACCTCGTATTTACCGACCGTGTCAGTCGCTTTATATAGCGGTGACATCAAAGGAAGCAAGTGGCTGCGAAGGCTACCGTTCGCCACTGTATGAACCGCGGATGGCAACGGTGGATTCAGTAACCACCTCTCGGCGAAAAATTGATGTCATCCATTATAGGTATGATGTCAGACGCGTTCCATACATTCATATGCAAAAGACGTGTTTTAGCCTTAAGCCTTTTATAGAGATCAATAATGGTTCTAAGTAACGATGATAATATATCAGGATCGCAGTAAATATGTGTCAATACGATTCAGTGAACAAGAGGCGGCTGTAAAAACGGCGGACCCCCTGTTCTCTTCCCCTCCTTTCCCTTTCCGTTGCTTCGTCATTCTAGTTCGTACAACTATACAAAATATTTACGTTGCTCGGTGTTTCTTTCTTCAGAAATTAACTCGAAAAAAACGTTTACCGTCTTGCTCCTTTTTACGAAAGATTAGGACGGAGTAAACATTCCTTATTAAGTGATATCTATTTTGGTTTGTAGTATCTCGAAGACGCGTGTATTGTTTGATAAGTCGCGTTAAATGTCCTGTAGTTACCGTTTATCGGGGCCACGGGTCCGCTAGAAATCAAGAAGTCACTCGATTAACCGATTAAAAGAGATCCATATTTCTGGTCAAATTCTGGTTAATTTTAAATGTTTCCCTTGTCTAATCTTGTTTACGTATACTGCTAGAAAAGAAAAAAAACAGATCGGCAAGCGGTGACGATATAAATACGCGAATTTAATCGTGACTGGGAACTAGTCTAGCGCGATCGAGAGCAACGCGTTTTGATAGCAGTATAGCCGCAGATGGCCACGGAGTGGCGTTGCGAATAGTGCCAGCTGCCAGGATTCAGTCGTGTCGCTAAAGTTCGGGGACCCTCGACGCACTTCGGACACGCTCGTCGAAAGCAAAATGTCGTCTGCTAGGCGCGTCGTCAGACCGAACCGGGTCGTATTTCTAACGCGAAAATCGCTATGATAAGTGATAATGCGATGTCTCTGCGCGCGAACACGTAGTGTTTTCTGTTGGAAGGTGCATCGGAAATCGCAGAAAGATATTCTTCGGATCGGGTTGCAAGGTTGCTGACGAAAGAAATTCAACAGGAATACCGGTGAACATTGATTTTTCCTGGTTTCGCATCGGAGACGACAGATGATCGAACGGTAATGCACGTCGTTCCCAGTCGCTTTATCCTCCGGTTTTCTCCGAATTTCGATGACTAGGCGTACCGAGCGATGCTCGTTTATCGAATAATGTCTAGGGAATCCCATTAATCGCGCTGCATCGTGTTCGTTGTTTGGGTCAAGTACCGTGGCTACGTGCGGACGTATCGGTACTACTTATTCATTACTTTCGGTCAAACGGTTATCTCGATTTCATCGTTTGCGCGTACCTTTTACGCAGATGTCGCTGGTCCTTAGAAATCGGGCATTATCTCGGTTTGCCCCAGGTATTCCTAACGTAGGGTTCCCAAGCTAACCCTATTTCAGAGAGCATCGCGCAGAGCCCCGCGACGGCGCAAACTCGAATAATTTATGTTCCTTGCGGTGAAATTGAATGAGCCGTGCTCCGGTCACGTTTCCAGAACTGTTAGGTTAGGTTCGTGGGGCGAACGTCGGGGGCGAGGAATCGGGTTATATCCTTTGTTCCGTTGAGTAATCGAATCCCCTGTGCCCGGCACGTCTCCCGTTGTTTGGTTGTTCAGCGGCTGGATCGTTCAAAGTATATTTTTCCCCCGTTTATTTTCCGTACAGACAACGCTCTAAATTCGACCGAAAGTGTAAAGAGGCAAAAAGGAGGAGAGAAAAAGTCTGTTCGGCGTGGCCGCGTACATACGCGAGGACCGAAGCCTTTTCAGCCACGAATATAGAACGGACGTCCGTGTTTTTGCCTGGCCGTATTGTAAAAACAAATGAACGAAACTACGAGAGCGACACTTACCTCGGTAAAGTGTGTTTCGGCGCGTACAAATTCTTTTTTCCTTTCAGCCGGTTAGGGCATTGTAGCGTCGACTTGTTTTCGACGACAATGAAAACACTCTTACAAGGTATTCCCGTTCTCGAGGTTTTCAAGGCTCGCATAACATTTCAACCACTCGTATCAGCACGCGAGTAGTTCCGTGCGAAAGTGGAACGATGATCTACGCAACCAAGAATTTACGCGTGTCGCGTATTCTTTCAGCGTCGCTCTAGAATCGATTCTGCTAGATACCGCGATTACCGCATCCATTTCCGGCCCTTTGTACCCGGTCTCGATCTATCGTCGTTTCGACATATGACGTATCTAATGATGGCGGAACCGCGAATCACGTTTCCGCGGCAGTTGAGCGGTGTGCAATTTGCGCGAAATCAATAGTTTCGAAATCTCTTTACCTTGCAAGCATCCGACCGAGCGCCGATCAAGAAAAAATATCGCTTTCTCCCACCTTCGCCGTGAGTCACATCGGGATTGCTAAAATATTAACGCAACGTTCGTCCGCTCCCTTTTTCCGACGTCCGCCCAACACGCAACGGTTTAGCATCGCGTTCAAAAAAAGACGTTAACACACCTGCACAAATTAGCAGGGAATTGCCTACATCCTGCGGCTGTTACAAATCTCTTTATAATTAATGCGCGTAAACATCGCCACGGGTGACACGATACAGGTAATTATTCCTTATATTCCGCTCTCTTAGGCTGTCGACGATTCGTTCGAGTACAATCACTTCCATTAAAATGCAATCGATCAAAGCCTTCGCGAAAACATGCCGACAGGATCCTTCGTCAATTTACTAATCGCGACCCAACGATCGTAATCAGTATTTACACCTAACCTATGCTCCGTACAAATAGTCACGAATCATGCGCGCCTAGAACAGGTACATCGATGAAAAATAAAAGTGGCGCACTTCAAGTCGTAAAAAGATGAACGCGATAGAAAGAAAAATAACCGTTCCCATTATGTTCGCAGAATGTTTCCGGAAGGGAACGCCGGCATAGACGACAGAAGAGAGGGCGGTAGTAGAGCACGGTCGCGGTATTTCGACAAGTGAAAAACACCGAGGAATCCGTGGATCGTGGCAAAGGTCTTGGAAACGCACAACAACGACGGGAATTCGAGGCCGCCGCGGCGGGCTGAGGTCGGGCCTGACCTAACCAAGTTTTCAGCCGTGCGTCTAACCTGACCTAAGCGCCGCTCACGAGCAAGATACGAAGCACCGCTCGATTATCGGCGTGCAGGAAGCACGTTAGTCGTTGCTACCAGGCGCCCGGCCGCCTGTTCCGCCCGCTACCCGACGTTCAAATCATCGCAATCCATCGCGAAAAGCAGACGGGCCGAGAACATCGTACGCTAGCTTTCCCTGTTCGTCGTCGCCTCCTTCCCACCATCTCTTCCTTCCGTTCGTTCCGGCGCGCGGTTCGTGCACTTGTACGCGCTAGAAGCTACCGCGCACACGTACCCTACACAACACAGTCCCGGTGTCTCGGAAACGGTAAATAAACGCGCGGCATGCCGGATTCGATTTCCACGTGTTCCCTGTCCCGTTGAATCATTGCCACGAACAAGGGTAGAACGAAACCGTCGCGGGTAGGGAAGGTGAACGCGGGTCGTGTGTCGGTTCCGGTCTTTTACCGAACGAACAAGGCTGCAGAGGATGTCGCGTACGATAGCACGTGCAAAGTCGCCAGCTGCCCGCTGTCGATAACTTCGACCGAGCTTCGTACTCGGTGCAACGCTACCCGCGAACCTTGTCGAACGAAGACGACCCGAGACGAGACGAGACGAGACGAGACGGGACGAGACGGGACGAGACACGACGACGCGTCGCCCCTGGGCTCTCTGTGCCGCGGGTTGTGAAATCGCATTTAGTGGTTGGTGATACAGTGCGAGGAGAGCAGTTGCTTGAATATGGTGTAAGGAAACGGAAGAAGGAAACGGGAGTGTCCGCAGCCAACCACGTTTCAGATAATGGAGTTCGAGCTGGACGGAAGCCTGAAGGAATGGGTAAAGGACAAGCCACTGAGTATCCTGCAGCTAGATCCCGCCGACAGAGCAGTATTACGGATCGCCGGTAAGTAGCTGTCACTCGTCGGCTCTGTGTTTCCGTTTTCGTAAGCCGGTTACGTATGTACTCGAATTCGCTGCTCTACTCTGCCTTACGCTCGTGTCGCGTCGCGGTCTTCCGCCTTTCGTTTTCCACTCGCGGTTTACTGCGGAACGCTCGTTCTAGCAACGAACGATCTTAACCCCTTGCCATGCCATTTAACCGCGCAAAATCCGCGCCATAATTATGGCGGCCGATATCTCGCTCGTGTTGTCACCTCGACTCGGACTCGTGATATTTATATGTTTGCTCGAAAATTTCTCTCGCGAGTCGAACTCGTTAAAGTACGGCAAGGGGTTAATGCTAATTAAGCAAAACATACGGAGGAACAGTTCCGTTGACCGACTGCCCTCACTCGTCATCCATCGTCGTCGATGGCTTTACATGCTAATGATTTCGAGCGGCCAACCCAGACCGGTCATGGAAACGTGATCGCGCGTCGCGATAACGATTCTTTAATTCATACGAAGGCGACTAACAAAATCAGGCGACTGGTTTCTCGTCTTTGATCCGCGGTCGAAGGACGCTTTATTTGAATCGCGGGCTCGCCATCTATGCACGCACCATTATACTAAATCACGGGACGACGTTGAGCGACGTGTTTCCTCGTGCTCGCCTCGCGTACGCCACTCGTGAACCCGCGTCCCGTGGTAATTGACAGTGTGTACGTAATCGACCAGAATGCGAACGGATAATGAGTTGTAAATTAATGGTAATAGCGGCGGCGACGATCAATCCTTTACCCCCGTTCCGCATCTCGGAAGTCATTAGTCGAGAGCGGTCCGGCGGTCTCGCGACGCGGCCCGATCGATAAAGGCGCGCGTAATTGAGGAAATTTTTCGACCCCCCTTGGTGTGTTCGGTGCTTCCCGCAACCCCTCGCCCTTAATCCCTCCAATCGATCCTATCGATTCGCCTGGGGTTCCGTGAGAAATTGGGAGAGCACTTTGGTCATTCTTCACAGGGGAACCACGCGTGTCGCCTCACGCTGCAGTCTACTATTAGATGCAAAAGTTAGACTGTGTCATCGAGAACGGCCTTGAGGAAAATTCTTTGCAAGTACACGGTATATCAGAGAAAAATTCATATCGAGGAAACTAACATTGCTGCTACCGTTCGGATAGATCCGTAGAATAAGTTGGGATGATTATATTTTTGGCGGTCGTAAATTAACTCGCACGAAAATATGTATCTCCGTACGCCATCTTGGACGCAGCGTCGTTCGCGATCGTAACTCGAGACTCGGCCACGGGGAATTTCTTTTTACTCCTTTCCCTCATTGATATTTATCGTATTCGCGATCCTTGATGGCGTTCGCTAGTTGTATTTCAAATAAATACCTCGACGCGAAGCGTTTATGAGTATACAAAATTCCTGCAAACGGATCAGCGGAGATAAGATTAGCCTCGCGTAGTCGAGTACTAGAAACAGATTTACTGCGCAACGTTCTTGACCCGACGTCGTAATTGATTAAGTCTGGAATAATAGAACAATTGCTACGATCGTTAACCCATTAACCGATGGACATTAGTTAACTCGTGCAAATGTGTCCCCCTGCGGTACTCTTGTTTTCCTTATCTGTTTACTCGGAGATCCCTGTCTGATGGGGACGTATGGCACCTACGATTGCAATCTGTATGAAATCATTAGTGTCGTAAACGTTCAGTTTCCATTTTGATTCCATCGAATTCAATGGAATTCTATTATCGAAGGAAATTGAATGACAACAATAATGACAATATGATGTTGCAAATTACTGCAACGATCGAAGATCTTTCGCGGTTTGATCGCGACCTTCGCCGAGGGGTGCTGACCAGGAATAGACACTCGAAACCGTTCGGTGAATATCGGATTGCTCTCGACGATCTCGTCTTACCGTGAGAATTTTTTCGTGTGCGCGTGCGCGTGTCCGATCTCGAACCCGAGCGCGCTTCTTTTCGATCGTCAACGGAGCGGATCGCCGTCCGCGAACTTTAACCCCCTACGAACGAGGACTGTTCCGAGTATTCGAAACCTTGAGCGGAAGACGCTAAATTACGTATCGAACACTTCAATAGTAGAACAGAAGTTCGATCGTTTCGATAATTGAATTCGTAACTTGGTCATTTCATCGATTTGATTTGTCATTCGCAACTTTGTACCATAGATATTGAACTTTGATGTCAGCAATGCGATGACATTCGTTTTCAAAGGGTTATTATAGTTTGACATGGCGCTTTAATGATTTGCTTAAGAACATTACTAATTACTGTAGAAATGGGTAAAATATTTAATTATTGGGATAATATTGAAACGTCGCGATCCGTCGTGATAGAGACGTCTTCATGCAAAAAATGAAAAAAAAGGAGTTACCGGTGGGATGTGGGGCGCATCCAATTCACGAAGCTTACAGGCTCTGATTCGCGTCCACAAAAGAGATTCGCGCGCGCGCGCGCGCGCGTGCTCGGTTCCGCACCATTTTCGCATGTCGGGTCATTAAAAGTGTTCGTCGCTCGATCGAGACGAAACGGTCTCGTAACAAAGCGCGCCGATGGAAGAAGAGGCTCGGGTATCGTATCTCGGGCACGCGAGCATAATTGCCCCTAATTATAGCGAGCTATCGGGTCCGGTATCGCGGGTGCTCCAGTAACCGATACTCTTAAGCCCCGTTCGCAATGCAGGGACGCGTGGGCGTTTGTCCGCGGACAACTTCCGCTGCAGGATCTTCGTAATCCTCTTGGATGAAACGCTATAGAGAGAAACATACGAGAAAACGGAAGCTTGTAGCAATCACGAACGGGAATTATATTAACCGTACGTCCTAATTAGAATATCTTGGTGCAGAGGAATTGGGAAATCGCTACTGCAAATCGGCGAATAGGATGAAAGAGAATAATACTTATTAGCAGTGATTTTATAACGTGTACATTCCTTTTAGCGTGCAATCTAATCTTCTTCCGAGATTAATCAGCAGTTCCTTTGTACCAAAGATTAGCGTGAGTGAAGTCATTTCCCATTACCAGTTCCCAGTAAGACCAGCGCAACACTCGAAATAGAACCAACGTATTCTAAAGCGCCACCTTAGGCTATTCGAGTGTTACTTTGAAGTCTCCATAAGCGGTCACCTGCGCGGGTCCCCTAAATGGCCCCTACAAAGGCCTAATTTACGACACCTTCGAGTGCCTATTGTTTTCCCTTTCCACTGCGGCAAAACCTGAAGCGACACTCCTCGAGTCTTCGCATTCCTTGAAAGCAAACACACTTATCCTAATTCTATTCACGAGCGAGCCTTTTTGGCCCTCCGAGGGTCGCAGTCCCCAGCAGCTGTTGTAGTTAGGAACCTAAATCTAAAAACGAGCGCCAGTCTTGTAGAGAACATAAGCGGCATGGCGCTTTTACTAACCAAGCCCAATGCCGTGTATATTGCAACAATCATTTTATTATTTTTATTACTGTTATCGTTGTAATATTTACGATTAACGCGTTAAGTACCGAGCCAGGTCACTTCTGTGAATCTGTTTCCGTTTGTTACCTATGTCGCCGTATTTCAAGGCGGTAAGTAAACTTGAAACACTTCCGATCCGTGAATTACAGCCTGAATTCGATATCAAAGTAGTCGAATAACCTCGTACCTACCCAACCGTACTCGAAATCGTCGCCACGAGTCTCGCGCGATGTTCTAAGCGGTTCAAAGTAAGAAGAGCCTAACGCAAATGTAATGACCGTCCCGAACGCAGGGAAGCGGAAGGAAAAAAGCTGTAAAGATAGAGAGGGAGAGAGAGCGAGGAAGAGAGAAACGCGAAAGGGGAAAGGAAGATGTTCTCGAGCCTGGGGCATCGAACCGTGACCCGAGCACCTGTTGCCGCCTCCACGCTCCTAGATTAATGCGAGCCGACCTAACCTGCCGCCTCCGCTCCCTGCTCGGCCATTACCGGCGACGACGACGGCGACGGCCGGTGACGACCACGCGTGCGGCCGGTCGTTCGCGACGAGTGAACCGTCGTGACCTCTCTGCCCGGAGCATCCCATGGACCGTGACCGAGCCGAACAGCTCGACCACGCGCGCGCACGAGTTCATCGACGCGGTTCAATTCGCTGTTTCGCTAGCTTAACCTTTTAGCTGCGCGTTTTCCGAACATGAGCATCCACGAAAGCGCAACTAGACGCGAATTCAATTAACGCGGGGAACATCGTGTTATCGTGTATACTTTGACTTTCAGTGTTTCAACTCAATGCTCTTATTCCGCTGTTTTGAATATTCCAACTTCAGGTGCACTCACGATACATGAAACGGTTCTTCGCACTTGCAAATTATTGATAATAGAGTAGTAGATATTTACATTTAGTTATGCTACGATCTTTCGCATTCCATTATAAGTTTCCTTACGAGGAGAAAATAAATCACTGCAGTCTATGAATTCCGTCTGCACTTCTGGAGAGGAAAATCGAAGAATTACCCACAGCTGGAGGGTTGTATCGAAACGTTCGAGAAATGTAACTCGTTCTGCCACGTAACCGCAGAATTATCTCTCAGTCTAGACTGGCTTTTACTCGGCTGTCCGCCTCCTCCGATCGAGAGCGACGCGAGCGTCTTCATTCATCGAGGACCAAGCTGTAGCCGGCGGACACGCGTTCGCGCCTCGGGGATCCCCCGCGTTCACGGAAACCCATAAATACACCGAGAAAGTCGCGAAACGATAGCCGGTTTCGCGTAAAGCTCGGTTCCCACTGGCGCGACGCCGCGATCCGGTGCTGTCTTGGTTTTATTAGCGGTATTATTAACCGCTGGGGTGAAGCAGTAATATTTTACTATGTTCCTCGTGCTTCTAATCTTGCTGGACACTAGTGGGGTGCAGCACTTTGACCGTTTTTTGGCGATCTTCGCTGGTTTAACGGTTCCGTCTGTTCGCCCGCCGACTTGCGACTTGTTCCGTGACTGGGGCCGATAGAATTATACTTTGTTGTTAATGGTTTCTCGGCAGGAGAGGAAATTAATTGTATCGTAGGCGTGTGCTCGTGAGAAATTGAACGCTTTAGAAAATGAAATTACGGGACAAGCTGTTCATTTTGGATGTTTCTCGATCGTCAGTCAAGGATTCTATTTAACCTTTTGAAAGTGCAAAGTGCGACTATTATATCGCGATTAATTACATTAGAATTCGCAGCATGAGTGCTTCAGGAGACTGTTAGTTTTTGTATAGCAGTGTACTCTTTATCAGATACAAAGTAAATTTGGAAGAGAGACTCTTAAGTCTTCAAAGATTTTCGAATTAATGCCACGCGCAGACTATCCATGTTAAGTAGATTACGTTTATAATAGTATTAGCGAACAAACATGGCGAAGCGGTATTCTCGTATTTTCTCCGTACGCAACAGGTGTCCCAATACCTGGCGATCTAGAGCATGTTTTCGCAGAACGATTAACCATTTACGATCGAACACCGACGTAATGGCGACTTTCAGCTTTGATATCCGAAATCCAGAGTTGCGAATGGATGATCCGATTACTTTTATAATAGAAGATTAATAACGAGATCTTCTTTCTTAGTATCTCTAAGCCTCGATACACAATTCAATCTTGTACGAGACGAAAAGGTTAACAACGAACGCCGCCTTCGTGGCGGCCACTTTGAACTTGAGATTCATTTGGAGTCACCCTGTACCGCGACTGCCAATGTTGTTGACTCCTATTCTTAACGAGCAGCTATTTAAGATTTGGTACGGGCTCGAAAATAAATCCTCCACGGTAATGGCACGCGCCGCGAAGTTCAGTGTCAAGTATCGTCGCGAGGTTTTAATGCCGAGAGAGGCTAGTAGTTAAGGCGTATAGAAACATGGTGCTTAGCTACTTAATCCTTGAAACGCGATACGATTCTGTTACTTTTAGTGTTTCCGTCGCGGAATTTACGCTCTCCGTTTCATAATTTTATAAACATTTCATAATCATTTGCCTGGTGGAACAAGAATCGCCAGGATTTAATCTTCTAATCGGCAATTATTCGAACTCGCAGCTTCTTCGATTAAATCGTACCGGTTTCTTTTAGCAATCATTATATTTACTTAGTCTATTCCTTTTTCTTTTAATCACCCTCTGATTTTCTCAGAGGTACTTCCAAATTTTATGAAGATGCTAGACCAGAAAGTCGTCCGTAGTGTTACTTGTTCATCGTTTCTTCGGTAACGTTCCGAATAAAACAAGGGAACTGGAGACACTGAGATCAAAGGTAGAGCACTGGAGTAAAGACCGCACACGTACTCGTTGCACTGTATTTACTGCATTTCTCGAGGCGAAGTTTCGCGAACTGCTCGCTAGATGTCCCGAGACACCTGAAGTACCTGAAGTACGAGATGCAGTTTCCGCGATAAAGATTAAGACGTTGGTCTTACTGAATGTCATACGACAAGGGGTTAAGCTTGATGTTAACAACTCTTTCGAGAAATGGCAAAGATTATGAACATGTCCTATGTCTATGCTCAGAATTATAATAATCGACAGCAAAAGAACAATATCGAATTTCAATCCAGAAAAAATTCAGCAATATTTTCGCTCGAACTCTTCACGAGCCTGATACGATATCACGAGGCAGCGGGTTAACCACCTCTGAGGTGATCAATTAAAAATCGCGAATGGTTCCTCAGGTATTCTACTCACCCACTCTTGAAACTGCTCTCGATACGTGTCCTCGTCGATACTCACTGTTCTTCATGGTCGAACGTAGCTTCGATTCGACCGTTCTGACGTGAAGGCACAGCGAGACGTGCCGAGGGTGCTAGATACGGGCCCAAACGTGAAGTCAAAGTATCGGCGTTCGCGGGCGAACTAAATTTCCATGGGGGATTCCACGTTTTAATATATATTTCGAGTAGTAATCTTCGATTCGGATCGGTGTACAGTTAGGAATGCGCGTCAACTTGCCAACCGGCCGAGGGGGGAAACGAGGGACAAGGAAAGAGAGCGCGAGGAATCGAGAGAGAAAAAAATCCGAAGTAACAGAAAAATGCTGTTAGGTGAGATCCAGGTCACGGAGTCGGGGAACGATGAACCGCTGCTCCGAGCTCATCGAATATGTAATAGACATTACTAAATAACGTTAGATAGTGGGAAACGAGCAACCCTGCCGAGGCTCGGGCCATAAGGCACTGAACGATCGCGAGGATCGCGGCTCGATCCTCGTCTACCGATCCTGCATATCAATTTCGATTAATCTCGCTCGTGAGACTGTCGCCGGTGATCTATTCGCGATAATTGGAAATCCTCGTTCCTGTAATTGATCGTGTTATCGAGGATCGATCGGTGAAAAGGGTGGATTTACAGTTTCACAGGCTCAACTTTTGGAGAGTTGGCAGTGTTTGTTTTAAAATTCTACGAGATATTTACATTGTAAATATACAGAAACTGCGAAATAGGAACTATTTCTGCAAGAAATTGTTTCGTCCGAAGTCTCATCATAAACTCTAGACGATATGTACTATAACCAACTATTCAAGCATTATCAGCCGGTCAACCGACGAAACCGCGATACAAAAATTCCGTTTGCATAATCAATTTAGATAAGGAGCTCGTTAAAAATCAATTAACCGAGACTCCAGCGCGTTAATGAGCGTCTGCGCGAAACGGTTTTTTATGGGCTCGGAAAAAATTAATAAAAATTTCCCGTTGAGGGGTCGTTAACGGGATCAGTTGCCTTGGGCGATCAACGAAAAGGGATCTCCTGTGGACGCCATTTTTTTTGTTCGATAACAAGTCTGAGTGCTTGTATTTATGTAGATTCGTTTTCCCGTCACTCGAGCCGTGAATTTCTCCCCGGCTCTCGAGTGGGCCCTTAACACGTTGTGAACTAATGGGGGTGACCTGGTGTTTCTCGATAACGTGAGACGTGTTTTGATTTTTTCGAGCGTTAGTCGAGAGCTCGTTCATTCGGATCATTTGTAAGTGAGCTATATAATACGTAGAATCATTATTATTAAATCAACATTAGGGGTTCAATTGTCTTGTAGACTTTATACGAACTTTGAATTGAACGGTTTCGTTGGTCAGTGTACACTTCAAAGCAACAATGTATCATAGTTCTCAATGTTATACTATAGTGTCCGAACCAACGCATAAAGCTCTTCTTCTCGTAGCTTCCGAATATGTCGTGTGATCGTTTCAGAAGCCAAAATATTAATTTCCACAATTTTTCTTTTCTGGACTTAACAGCATCAGCTTCTGAGCGACTCGTATTCAGTTCCCAAAGCTATGGAGTAGTGTCGACGCCGATGTGTCTAGTTCCCATGGCGCTACCGTAGCTCCCAAAGTAACCGCGAGATTAGCTCTCGAAAGCTGCCGCCCCCATCCGTCCCGAACGCGCTAAGTGGCGGCACTTTCAAAAGACGTTGTTGACACGCGTGATTAGAGACAGCGGACCTCTTGGTCCACCGATCATCAGCCGGTCCCGGGTCGCGCCGAAAACAGACGAGTCCGCGGGACAGCTTCTGACAAACACCGTACTCCGCCGGTTCCCTCGATCCTCTCGATCCTCTCGATCCTCTCGAGCAGCCAGATAAGTCTCGCGAGTTTATACGACGTGGACCGTTATCGTTTATCTTGATAAGATAAACACCGCCGGGCTGGTCGCGTTCTTCGCGGCCGGCAAGGATTCAGTGTTGAGGTGGCGAGTGGCTCGCATATTTACGCGTTGTGACACGCGTGTTCGCGATTACCGTGGGCCCGCGGCGCGCATAAACAACCGGTCCGCGAATATATATCGGCGACGTTACCAACGATCGACCACGAAAAAAATGAGCCGCTTTTGGCCGGCCGCCAGGTTCGCGGGAATTCTCACGCTTAGGAGAGGCCTGCGGCGCGAGCCTCGCCTCTTCGGCGACCGGGTCATCTCAGCCTGGCGCTTTTGCACGTGAATCCTCTTTGTCTACCACAGTTTGCTCGGACAGTTCGCCAAGTGTATTCTGTCCGTTGTTCTCATTCTACGTCACTGGGAACCGCGGAACCTTCACCCGCGCATCGCGAACAATTCTTCTGTGGGGGATTTTTCTACGAGTTTCGATGTGTTCTTCGAGTTTTCGAATTGTTACGGGGGATACAGAGATAAACGAGATACTCAGTGGACTAGAAACGTATAGCAGTTCTTGGAAAATTGTACGGACGGACAGAGGAAAAGGCTACGCCAGTGGAACTTCGGAAATTTCAGAGACTTCGTGTGAAGTTTACACGATCGCAGTGACCGAGTTGTTTGAACACTCGACGAGAACGCATTGGTAAATTACGTCGGCGATAAGAAGCTGCAAATTGTGCCGCGATCGCACGGATCGAAACGGCGGGAATGGTAATATTTATGTAATTCCCGTATGAATCGTTCGAGGACGAGCGACGGGCGTGAGCGGCACGAACCGCGAAACCGCACGGCTGAGAATTTGCGAGCTCGTTTTCGAATTATAAACGAGATAGGGTTCGATTATGGCGGCGCGATAAGGAACCACGTTAGTCGGTACGGTCTGATATACAAGGTGACTGTAATAGCCAGCCGCGGGCAACGGGGAACGTTCCACATACAGAACCAACGTCGGAGAAAAGGTTTGAAACTTTCATAGGCAACGTTTTATTCCATGTTTCTCGTGCCGTTACGACGATTTTCTCCATTTTCGATTCTTCGTGTAGTAGCCAGTATAAACAACTGTCTAGTTGGCGAAATTAATTATTCTCGTAATCTCGATCGGTCAAGTTATCGACGCTATCTTCGATCTTGATAAAACAATCTACGAAAATGGCAACCCGCGCGAAGATCCGTAATCTGATCGTAATACACGTCGCACGGTTGTCCATAACGAATGCGGTAACGGTGGTCCACCCGAGCTGAATGAAAATCGCGTCGATTCATCACGTCGCTCGATGCGTCGGTGTGCCATCGCGTTACTTAAAACAATCACGAATCGGCCAAGTGCGGCAATACTAAGTCTTGACCTACTGTAGATCGTAGCAGTTTCGTTGCGGCGAGGAGTATAGGAAGTACTGTTTAAAAAAGCATTCGTCAATGCCTCTGCTGCGACGAACCGATCTCTTTGTAATGGTCCCTGGCTGTTAGCGCAAGGTAATAGCTGTACTCTCGCGATCGATTAACACTTTGACTGGCACGTCACCTGCATCTGGATGACACCGTTCTTTACACGAACTTGGACATAATTTTCTTGGTATCGTATCGAGTCGATTTTTCTTAGATACATGAGATATAAGGAAGATAGTAGAGTAATCGGTATAAAGAATCTCGACTTCTTAGTTTCTGCTCTATTCGGAATAACTAAACTCGAGGTACTTCTGTTGCGTTAAAGGTTAACTCGATTTCGAATATCCATAAGAAACCGTGCCTCTGAAATTCGAGTGGCAGTCAGTCTGTTCAAACGCTCGGACATTAGATCCACACAGTCGCGTATCGGCGACCAGCCGTCGAACCCGCCGCCAAACCCGCCGCGGCAGGCCACATCGAATTTCAAAACTCCCGCGGTTACGTGACCTGCCCTACGAACCTGTTTGTAACGGCAGCCTATTCTACGCGTAGCGCTGTCAAAAAGAGCCAGATGCCTCTCTCGGGTATAGGTCCCTACCACGCAGACCTGCCGTGTCCCTTGGTCCTCTCTCGCCTCTCCTCTCTCCTCCCCCACCCTTTCGTCATTCTTGTTGCCGGTTTCACCCCCGATCCCCGATCGCCGGTCTTCTCTATCCGGCGGACGGTGAAAGCGAAGGATGGAAACGGAGCGGTAACTTCGTGGCGCGGCGTTGGCCAGACGGAGAGACCTCGTACGAACGAGCGAGGCGGCAGACAGGGGTCGGCGAGGAAGGAGGCAGGTTCTGGAACCTCGAGGCTCGAGGTAGAGGCAGCCTGGGTGGGCGGCAGTTGTCCAGGCCGGCGCAGTCTGTGTCGAGGCGACGTGCTCTACACGACGGAGCGGCAAATCGCGTCTTCTCCAACTCGCAAGCCGCTCGCTCGCTCTTCCCCCTCCTTCTCTTTCTCCTTCTTATTCTTCCCCCTCCTCTCTTCTTCTTCTTCTTCTGCTTCTTCTTCTTCTTCATGATCCTCTTCATCTTCTTACAAACATTCCCTCAGCTCCATTCGAATTCCATCGATGTTCTTGCTCCCTTCATCCACCTCTTCGTGATCTCTTGCTCCCTTCTCGTCGTCTCTCTTCATTCTTCCTCATTCTTCCCCCCCTCTTCATCCTTCGGGCAATCCTCTTTCCTCTCCGCTTCATTCCAGCGTTCTCCCGATCCTCCCGGCCTCTCGTTTTAGTCCCCCGTCGCCTGTCCTTGTTCGGTCCTCTTCCCCCAAATTTCAGATACCCTTTACTCCTTCCAGCCAGTCGCTCCTCGATCTCCTTCTCCCGTCACCTGTCTTCGTTCCATCTTCGTTCTCCGAACAGCAACACACTCTTCGCTCCTTCCAGCGAATCGCTCCTCGGTCTCCTTCTCCCGTCACCTGTCCTCGTTCGATCATCGTTCCCCGAAAAGCAACATACTCCTCACTCCTTCCAGCCAGCCTCGCTCCTTCTTCCCATTCATCCTTCTCCGACGCCGTTCCGTCTTCTTCCTTCGAAGACCGAGCGTGTCTCTCCGTTTCCCTCCCCCCCGTTCTCCGTCCTCCCGTAGAGCCGAGCCGACCCGCGGTTTCTGCCTTTGCTACCTGGCTACCTGGGCCCCCGTGGTGTGTCGTACGGCGGGGTTCCGGGATACGCGCGTCGACTCCGTCAACGGTTGTGCGTCGCGGTGCGTCTACCCGCGACGGAATTCCAGTGCCACGTACCGTGCGCCGACGGTCGGAACCATTCCGGGTCCCTTCGCGGTGTCTTGTCAGTCGGGTCGGTCACGCCGATCGTGTTCGTCAGTGTCCGCGTACGTCTCTCGGTATCCTCTTGTTTCTCCTCTCTCGCCTGTCCTTGCGTTCGTTTCTTCTCTTTCGTCGCCAGTGGCCACTGAAGTTGCAGCATTCTTCAAAGAGACTAGTTTATTTCGTTCGATAAACGTGCGAGCTTCTACCAGGTTTGCTGGATGGATACTTCTGTTTCGGAGCTTCCGTCTAACGTAATCGGAAATTGAGGAAAGACGCTCAAGTGATTCGTTTGAATACTGGGTAGCCAACGAGGTTGTGCGCTCGGTAGCTGCCCCGAAAGAACGTTTTGTAATCGATGTTCGGCGAAGGTGACTATTTCGATGAATAGAACCTTCTTTTTTCATAGAATCCGCGTATGTTTAGTTCTTATTCCGAAAATCGCGTCAACTGTTTTGGTTGCCCAACAGAGTACGCTTTCCTCGATGCAAATACCTCGGATACTGCTCGTGTTTTCGAAGTGCTGCAACTTCTAAGGCCGTCACCGTAGATTGCGACGCGTCCGTCTCTGTCCCGCGCGAACGGTTACGTGCCGATTAATCGCGTTGATCGTCGAGTGACGGAACCAGCGAGCAAACACGCGCCAGTACAGGTGATAACGAGGCCTGCCTGGCGTTGCATAAACGTTAGCGAGACGGGAGTTGGTGAACCAAGAAGAATCTAGGTTTCCGACGATGACGATGCCTCCTCGTGGGTGTTTTCTACGCGCGGTGACACGTGCTTGCCCGTCGAGAGGACTTACGTTATTGGTTACGGTTGCGTGATGTTGTTGGCAAGTTCCGATAGGAAACGTTGATGTTGTACGCTTTGTTTTGATGTCGCGATGGTGGGCTGATAACGGTTCATTCAGCTCTAAACACGAATTCGTTAGGTCGAGCGTCTCATGAGGTTTTTTCGGCGGACGCGTAACCGTGTAGCGAATTCTTCGTTTGTTATTGACGTTCAGTTTTACGAGTCTCTTTAGTGCTATTCTTATCGGAGCAGCTTTATTCCATTGTGCCCAGAAAAGTCGATGTTCGAGATCTTGGATATTCGTGTAATTGCGTCGATCAAAATCGACGTGAACAAGTTATTCGTCTTAGCAGTAGTTAGCTCTATCGCTGCTACGCTTTGTTCGCCATCTCGAAACGTCAGTCCTGAAATCGGGGGACTCGATATGAAAATCTCAATTCGTCCGAATGATATTAAAGTCTGCAGGGCCGAAAGGAATGCGTCCATCAAGGGGACTACCGTATTCACAGCACAGAAATTTCGTCGAACCCCCTGTGGCCCGACAGCAAAACACGAGGCGTTCGTGAGTCACGCTCCGCTCCCCGTGGCACCTCCCTGCTCGTTCTCCGTTCCCCTGTCCCCGGCTACTAACGTGTCCCTCCTTCCTCGTCCCCCAAACAACATTTCTGTCTTTCTTATATTCAACATGACACACTCGCACATCACGTATACACATTCTTGCTCGCCCATTCGCTCGTTTTCCACTCGGGGAACGATCCCGCCGCTATTAACACGTCGAATGCCGGACGATTTCACGAAACGAAGTACTTACGCATCATGCAAAAGTATCGAACGATTCAATCGAGTCGCGTTATCATTCCTCGGCGTTCATCTGGCCATGTGTCGGTGTTTTTCACGCTACAACCGCCAAATATGGTCCATTTTAGATATATTCGTTTTCGATTCATCGAAGTTCTAAATTTGCTTCTGCGAGAAATTGTTGCTTGTAGATCGAAAATCTGTTCACTGGAGAAATAGTAACTCGACATAATTATATTCTTTTCCTATGTAAAACTATGAGTCACCTCAACCGCTCCACGGTTCTAACATTCGAAACGAGTTACACACCAGATGTGTGAGGCAGTGCCTGCCAAAAAGACCAATCACACGATAAGCAATCGTCGCAACAGAATTAATCGTGTTTACAATAAATGGATAAGGTGCATCGACTTTCCAAATGATCTTCAATACAGGGAATTTATCAAATAATCATCGTCCAGTTGGATGAATCACGGTGATTCGACTCTGTTGGGTCGCCGCTGACCCCGACGGCATTTAGCGTATTAACGCGGCGCCGCGCGCGCGTTGTTGATAATCACGGAGCGGTTTAAGCGTGTTGTGCCGAGCAGCGATTCACTGAACGGGGAATACGTGTACCGATGTTTATCGTTCTATCGTTCATTCATGATTGGGATCGCTGGTCTCGATCCCCTCTTCGATCCCTCGGTCTCGTTTATTAGGTGGTTCCTGGAACTCTGTTTAGGAGGAGGCAACGTTTCGGACGTGGGGTCCGTGGGATCGTCTCGTCCCATTTGACTCTCCAGAGCTCCAGGAATTTAGTCTCGGCTGGAATGGGTCGGGAGAGCAGGGAAAGGAGCTTCGTTGCATGAAAGATTGAGGATGATGCGAGGTTCCCGGGGTCTCGCGGATAGAGCAGTGCTCTTTCCGAGTTTATTTAAGATCAGACTCGATTGTTAGACTGTTTCGTGTATTCGTTGGATCAACCCATTGACACCAATTAGTTCCTTGATCCGCTAAACACTTGATCTGTTTAAGGAATTTAACTCCTTCTCGAATATTTACCAGTGAGTTCAGTAAATGCACAAGGACGATGAATGGGTAGTTTATGTTCGTGCTGGGAAATCGTGAACAATGAAGCGATTAATGTAACTCTCGACGAAATGAATCGTGAAGTACAGGGTTGGTAGCTAATGAACGAGATATGATAATTTTCAATTTAGTAGACTATTTGCAAGTGCAACTAAATCGATCGAAGTATCTATATTCATCAATCGATACGCCTACTCGTTAGAATCGACCGAAGATATATTGGAAATCGAGTATCCAAGCGGCTGCATCTTCGAGAAACAGTCTAAAACAAGTGCAGCCGAGAGAAGCCAACTAGAATTCCTCCAAAAAGAAGGTAGCCTCTAGCCGGGAGCCTCGAAGAGCCAAGAAACACCGTTCCCAAGCCGCGCAGGGTCGTAAAAGCCTCGAAATACCGAAGACGCGACGCGTTACACCATAATCGAGGGTAGCCGCCGCGCGTTAACGGATAGAAGGCGGTTTTCGCGGCGAGTGAATAAGAAGAAAGTCGTTTTCATCGAATACGGGGATTGCGTAATAATTGCAGGCCGCTTGCGCGCGCGCCCGAGAGCTCTATGACAAACCGGCTTCGCGAGACGCGATCACGTATATACACTCTCCTCCGCTGTGTCCGTCGGCTTGGCCGGCTGCCGCGTACCTGGAATTTCTTAATTTGGTCCGATCGACCTATTCTCTGGCCCGAATCGGTCGTAGCCTCTGCACTCTCTTCGCTTCGTTCCCCTTTTTCGCCGTTTTCAGGCCGGACTAACTCATTCTAGTCGAGAAGCTTTTGTAGGAAAAGGTTTTTCTCGAAATATGCAGTTCTCGTGTTTCATGCAGTTTGATTTGAACGTTGAATCAAATGATTCTGTACAGAAGGCTTCTCGTATGAGGAATCTTTCGTTGAAAATAAGTTTCTCCGTTGCGGGCTCGAGGAAATGGAAACATTTCAGATTAGGTCACTCTAGATAGGAAGCGTTCGCAGGGAAATTCTCCTGAAAATAACGAAAAGCCCCGTCATTTTGGGGTTGGTAGAATGGAACGGTCGTTTTTATTGCCACCATTGAAGGTCCCCATAGCTGGGACCGGAATCTTATTTGCGGGCAAGATATAGTTATCGTTCACCGCATGATTCACTGATTTCACTCCGATTCTGCGCTCTTTCTGCGCTGGAAATTTTGATCGATGTACTTTCGGTGAGTCATCCGATTGATGTATCGAATGTATGATAAATATACTTGATTGCCGCTTAATTCTATTAATTCAGCATGTAACGCGCGATAGCGAAAATGGCATTTAGTAATCGACAACACAAATTCTTGTGAAATCGAGGAGTGCTGTGTTTGGTGTTATCGAGGTTTTAATCTTTACGACGTTGTTCGCTTCGAAATTCGTGATTCGTAGTGTCGTAGCTCGCGAATGTTATAATTTGCAAATGTTCTCACTCTTCGAATCATTAACAAGAGACGGAATTATGTAGTATTCGTTGACTATTCACAAATTTTGAATGCCCAGTGTTTACTCTGGAAACGTTCTCGAAATTTCCTCGAAATGGTCCGATACTGGGTTCGTTTCCAACTTTTCCCCGGCGCTTTTTCTTCTGTTCTCGGCCTGGACGACTGTGTCGCCTCGCCATCGCTGCGCCGACAATCTCGCTCTCCTTCTACCCGCTCGGTTAGTGTATCCCGGTCCCCACCTTCGTAGCCGCGACCTCCGTCGCGTTCGCGCCGAAAGCCGTATTTGGTTGTCGCGTTAACAGACCCGCGAAAGTGCAAGTAAGCTTTTCGAGGAGGGCCATTGCAGTTTGCCGTAACAACTGGCCGCGCGATAAGCGAGCCGTCCGAAGTGACTCACCCTGCTTCTCGATTCTCTTTTTCGCATTTTAGCTGCTCGGTAGAGGCTGCATCGGTGCCTTACTGCATTTAAATTCAACCCCTTTTTGTCTTTTTCGATCTAATTCAGATTAACCGTGCTATTCCTGCTGTTTCACACTTCGAATGTCAATTGATCTTACTTGCCGTGTCTCACAGTTTAGTTCAAGTTTTAAATATCTGTTAATTTGAAATGCTGAATCTCCATTATACCATATATTCATCGGTTTAGCGGCTATTGTATTAAAATAAACGTTTTCGATCGTTTGAAGCCGCAGCGTTTCTTCGACGAGTGCATTTAAATGCATCCTCGTTGTCGCAGACGCCATTATCCTCTAATTTCCCTCGGTCGTTTGCCCTTCTGTGAGCTTTTCATTTTTCATCGCGAGTTAGGAGGGTCGTTGACTCAGAATTACACGGTCCTAGACAAACTTTGTTCCACGAGAGGCAGGACCTCCTAGGGTCCTCGTACCCGCGACGCGATTACAAAGCGTCTCGCGTGCAGACCGCCTCGGGGAACGTTTTGTTTGCCGTCGTCGTCGCGGCGAATTTTTTATTTGATCCGACGCGGGTCTGGGCCGTCGCGTTCGCAACCTCGGAAACCAGTTTCAGTTGCGTCGCGAACAAGGAACGGAGTTTAGAGAGCTAGGGATGGGATATCAAGTTCAATATGTAACGAGTCAGTCTCGATATCCGGATTCCGTTTTATTGCTTCTTCGTTTGGCATTGTGCTTCGCCCAAGAAAGTCCTCTTGTTACATTCGATTCTATCCGATTCGTTCGATCTCGCCTTGAGCCTCGTTGCAAGACGAGTTCATTTAGACGTTAAAGTTGAGAGTGTTACAAGTTATCGAGAACGGTAAATTAAGGATCAACGTATTCGCGACATCTACTTGGTCAAATTATATAGATTCTCCGAATCTATTATCATTCAAATTTCATCTCCCAATTCCACGCCTCTCGGACCACATTCCTAAAATGCAGACTTCTCATATTTCATCGCAAAATTCTTCAAAACCCACGGCGACTCCTTTCATATTCGAAACACTCGGCCGTCCGCTAGAAAATCCTGAAATTCCAGCTCGTCCAGAGAGAGTCTCTCCTTTACCTTGACTCCATCGAAAACAGCCCGTATCGTCTAGAGACCAGCAATCTATCGTCCGAAACGCGTTCTCGTGGTCGAGCCGGCTCGCTCGCATCTCGAGAAAGGTCGGCGGAGGATTTACGAGACGCGAGTGGCCCCGGGACTCGCGAATTCCATCCGCGGAGGCCATCCTCAAGGACTCGGTGAATCGGAGGCCCGGGAGAGCGAGTCCGTTCGTTTCGAGAGAGGATCGGTAGAAGCGCGCGCGCGCGCTCGCTCGCTCGCGCCGGAGAGCGCGGCCGTATCAAGTTCGAGGCTGCGCGAGAGGACACGGCTGGATGATCTCGCGATCTCGAAAGGTCGCGATCCGTAATCGATATTCCTTTGCCTCTAGAATTACCCGCGTTTCCTGGGGGCGACATGATAAACCTGTCGATACGCACTGTCAGTTGGTGACGAGTTGACTAGCGTGACGGAACAGGAGCTAAAGAGGTTGCCTGGTTCTTTAGTTTCTCCTTTTTCATCCGTTTCCTTTGATCGCTGGGGTTCGTTGATGTTCGAGTTTCTTCGTGACGCTTTGTTAATAATTTTCATTTCTCGTGTGTGTTCTTTACTGTACCAAGAAATTCTAAGTGAAAGAAGATAGGGCTATTAGACTTCAGCCTCCTTTACAGTCTAGGTTCATCAATTATATCTCGGTAGGAAAAGATTCAGCATTCCAATACGATTATCCAGTTACCTCCAGCTGATGGAAATTGAATGATATTTCTACATAGGTTTCACGTTCAGTCTGCGTTCACCGCTGATTCGAGCCTACTAATCTAGAGTACTAAGTAAACGGTAGCAAGCCGTGGAACCTCGATTACTCGCATTATACCTGAACCTATCCAGCCTATAATCAACGCACAAAGTGCCAATCAAATCGTAACGAACACGCACAACCCCTAAAATTACCAAACAATTGCATTAAGTAGGGCAAACGTGTCCCACGACTGATTCTAGGCAAAACGTTGCTTCTTTCCTCGAAGGAAAAAGTTAGCGGAGGTGGATGTGTTACGAGATGTCAAGATAGGTGGGGTTTCCGTTGGAGAACCGGCCGAATCAGAGAGAAAGAGAGACGGGAATACACTATTATCTAGTCATTAGCGTTACTAAATATTTTCATTCAACGTGAAATTCTTTATTGTAATTATTTTCGAGCAATTTGGCAGCATAGCGACAGTCATTCTGTTAACACGTCGACGCTTACCTTGAAATCGGTGGTGAACGAAAGAAACAATATTTTCCTTTTGTTAATTAGTTGTTTCTTTGGGAGTTCGATCAAAATTTCAGGCTATAGACGGCATTGTGCATAAGATTTTCTAATTCTACACATCGAATCAAGCGATGACTGAGAATCACCTCCGAGTGCGAAGGGTTAAAGGGGGTTGAGGGTGGAAAGGAGAGGCGAAAAGGAGCCCGTTGCCTCGTTACAGCGCTTCGGCCGCGTGCTACTCAAGGTTGACCGAACTATAGGAGAGAGTCTCTCCTTCGGCCGCTTCCAACTGGCCCTCCGGAGTCCTCCGCGTAGTGCCGGCTACACGGACCCGTTATGCTGCTACGCCGTCGCCGCAAGAATGCCGCCGAGCCGGCCCCTTCTTCTGCGACTCGCGTTATACCGATCCCCTGAGTCGATCCCCGATCCTCTGGAACCACGCGCTTCCTTCTTCCCGTTGTTACGTAGTGGATCGTCGACGATCACCGAAATTCCAGTGCTACTCGCCAAAGGGTGACGCGTGTTTCCACGATCCCAAAGGGGTGGAATAATAATAATTGAGACGACTCGATCCGATTTCCGTATTTTCAATTGTTTTCGGTGGTGCAGAATGTCTTCCAAATCACAAGCCCATCTTCCGGAATGCGGAGGTTCGATGGTTCATATTTTAAAGAAGCAAATCCGAAATGTTCATACCGACGACTCGAATGTCCGCTAGTTTCACGCGTGCCGCGTCGTATTTCAGTTCGAACGAAATCCCTTACATCCCCGATGAAAGGTAATCGATTTCGCGTGGGATGTCTCTATAGAACGTTCACTAAAATACGAATCACGAAAGGAGCAAAAGGGCCTCGAACCATACCCAACGCGTTCCGCCGTGTCCATTCGAGCGTGGCCGAGTCCATCGAGAGGCTTTTCGCTCGCGCGATAAAACGTGGTCCCCGGCGTCGGAATAAGGACATTTCGTATGCAGCAACCGGACGGAGCGGTTCGATGTCAGCCGAGACCGATTGCTACCTTTCTACGAGCGTCTCGCGCTGTAGAAGGCCGCGTATCGTTCACCGAAAGATCGTAGGAGGCGTGTGAGTGGCCAGGTGAGAAAGAGAGAGGTGTAACGCGCGAGTCGTGATGTCACCAGGCTCCGTCTCTTATGAATCGTTCTTCTTCTTAAGGCGAACCGAACCCGCCGCCTTCTGCGGCGATGCATCATCCTCCGATTCATCCGGTTTTTCTGCACTTTTCTTCTGGGAACTTTGTTTGGTAACCTGCCGGCTTAATGAACACTTGGATTATTGAAAGCTTAGGTCATTGGAAACTCGGGTTATCGCGAGCTTACGTTTCTGAAAAGTAGAATTACCGAAAGCCTCGATTATCGAACACTTCGGCTACAGGAAATTTAGATTACCGAAGGTTTTGACTACTGAACACTTCGATTATAGGAAACTTAAGCTACTTAGATCACTGAATGCTTCGATCACTAACAATTTACCATTGTTCTACTATTATTTTCTATTAGAAATTTCACGAATCTCAAGGTAATCCCAATTCGTCACTTCTCGATCATTCTTCGATCAGCAGATTCAAAGATTCGATCTTTGGCTACCGAGGGTAGCCTGTCTTATTAGTAGCTGATTAAAACAATTGAAAACTATTTCCGAAGCGTTCTAAACAGTCCATTCGCGCGTGTTACGCGCCCGCACCGGTGTGCGCGGCTCAGCTTTGCACGCTTTCTCTCGAACTTTCTACACGGTCGTCTAAGCAACGGGAGGGACGGACACGGTCAGAAGCGGAGGGCCGCGTAACACCGCACGGCGCGTGACACGCGCGATACTCTATTTTCTATTCGCATCTAATTCCGTCGGACCAGACGCGAAACAGAGAGGAACCGGGGGCTGGGAAGTCGAGTCGGGCTCAGCCGGCCCAAGGTGTGCTCACCGCTGAGTCCAATCGCCGCTCGGAACCTAGAGTTCACGCAGTTCAATCGGATTTTCTCACATGCCGGATCGAGCGAGAAATAATTACCAATTATTTTAAACTTCGAAATTGCTGCCAGAAGAATTTTCGTTTTCATAGCGTTTTCGTATTGTAATAGTTATTAAAATGGAATGTCAGGTCGAAGGAAACGAGCACGCAACGCGAATCCTTATCACGATCGAAAGTGAATAACATCGAGCGTCGAAAATGTTCATTCTTTTCTCTGTAGATCAATATGCAGATTTCCTAAGAATTATTCGTACGAGAACTTAATACGTTCAATTCGACGGTGCATCGAGGAAGAATGTTGATCATAGTGCACGCCTCGAATTCCGTATAATTCGAGTAATATACCGTAGATTCTTATTCACGCGAAAATTGGGGGGTTTCAATGGAAACACTGTTCTCCGACAGTTCCCCTCAAACGAGATATTCTCCGCTGTTTTAGCATGGACAAGTGGGTATTTGATACGACTACTCTCGGAAGATTTCAGGCGCATTAACCGTGAACCTTTCGCTTTCCTGCCAATTCTTATCACCGGATCACAGAGCAATAGGAAAATGGAATGTGAACTATCCAACGCGACTTCAATTGTCATGAAATTCGACGAGTAATCGCTATCGATAGCACATAATCACTGACTCCGATCGACTCTCAACTCTTTCTATTTCAAATAAACTCTCAAATCGAGTTAATCGATCTAAAACCAATCATCGATCGCGTTGTACACCGTGCCAACCTCCGCTCACACGCGACGTTAAAAGTAACGTTATGTCAGCGTTGCGATATCCTTGAAACGAGACCAATGTTGTCGACTCCAGGCAGGCGATCATTGACGCAAGAACAAAATAGAATATTAGTAAAAAGCGTGAGTAGTGGTTCGATTGGTCGAGCGAGCGAGCGACGGAGCGAGCGAGCAAGGTGTGTTGCAATTCCCGCCGCTGGTTTTCGCTCCGATCCAGAAGACGACACCCACATGCCATTGCTTCCATTACCATATGGGGAGATCCCCGCGCGGTCTTTGGTTTCCCCGCGTGGCACCGCGTGTGTCTCGCAGTCACCGGTCGTCTCCGTGGACCGTCAGTTCGGTAGATCGCGGCTCGCCGGTGGTGTTCGCTCGTCGAGGAAGCCCGGCCGGTCGTTGCTTCGCGAGTTCGTTAGTAGAATCTCGCTGGTTCTCGCTAGACGCGCGTTCTCTTTCCTCCCGTCCGCCTGTCCGTTCGTCCGCATGTTCCCCGTTCGATACGTTTAAACCCGAGCGAAACTGGATCCGATCGTAGCTTGTTCGAAAAGCTAATTAACCCTTTGATTGTCGATTGAAACGATCCGGAATGCTCTGAAATCGATCGCACGAGGATTACGTACCGAAGAGTAGACGAAGATGCTAGATTCCGTGTCGAATCAGAAGCAGATTTCTTTAGACTCGCAGTGTGTAGTTTTCTGTCTAATTTTTCACTCATCGACGCTTCTCAGCAAGCTTTAGAGTTCTACTAGTAGCACTTTTGTCTATCGAAGAAAGACACGAGAATGTTCCTCGGTTGAAAGATAGGCGCCTAAAGTTTGATCATTTCTAAAATTCTTCCACTGGCAGTCGGACAGAGAAACATCCGAGCGTTCCGCCTGCGGCATAGGCGCCTAGCGTTAAGGGGTTAATCGCCGGTCTCCTCGGAGCCCTCCTCTTCGGACGCGGCTCCCGAGAATTGGCCCCGGCTAGGCCTAGACGGTCGTCGTCGTTTTCTTCGTCTCCCGCGTCCGCACACGGTCGCGCGAGCGCACGGATATAGATATACTCGGACACGGTCTTTCTCCCTCTTTCTCGTCGGGTTAGGCCTATCCCGGGGCAAAGGGTGAGCAGCTCTAGCCCGTCAGCGGAAAAGACCGATCGGCGGCCGTGGTGGTTCACTTTCCCGGCCGCAGGAACGGCGAGCGGTCGCGCGCACGCCGCGGTGATAAATTCGGTCGTTGATTCGTTAAGGTTCGCGAGCGAGCGTGTCTGGAGCCTGACGGACGAACGGACGAAAGGAACCGACAGGGGGGACACGAAATTAGCCGTTCCTCTTCTTCCTCCGCGTTCGTCGCTCTTGTCGTTACGTCGCATTGTCCGCGCGTGTAGCGTCCCTGCTCGGTCGCGACAACGGTTTTCGCCGGTTTCCCTTTCCCTTCAAGCCGAACAACCGTTTTCCCTTTCTTCCGCGTCGAGCTTTGACCATTGTCAGTGTTCCCCGAGACGAATCTCCGCGATTCCCTTCCGCGCGACGGATTCTCACGATTTTTCTATCTCTCGCGACGAGTTTACGCGGTCCCCCTTGTTCCGGTTGCCTTGAACTTTCGCGATTTTCCTGTCTCTGTATTTCCGCGATATCCTTCTCCCGACCGTCGGCTCTCGATCGATCGTTTATTTCTCTTGTACCGGCAGTGGAACGCGCGTCGACCAGCCTCGACGAAAAGAAACGAGAGTCCGAGGTGTAGACAAGATTAAACGAAGGATCATCGACCGTTTCGAGATCGAATCGTCATCGAAGCTTCCGAAAGGGACGAGTGGACTGCTCGACTCGATGTGCCATATATCGAAACCGATCCTCACGAACGCATAACACGAAATAACGACGGTGAACCGTATATATCGCCCCGCGAAATAGTGAATACCCGAACATCAAACGACCGCATCGAACCGAGGAAAGAGTGTCGCTCGCGTGTGTACAGTTCCGAATCGAACTACCCAACGAAAACAGGAAGACAGTGTATCCGGAAACGCGCAGCACGTGTTCGTGCGTCGCGGAAATCCGCGGGAGGGACCGGAACCAGCGAACGTCGCGGTGTGCTCTGCGAAAATCGAAGCTCGGGGAATCGAAACGTTCACCGATGATCGTCGACGGCTCGCCGGTCTCTTGTTCGGTCTCAACAATAAGCATCGATTCGATTTGAATCGTTGATCACCAAGCTACCAAGGAATAAAGAGAGCAAAGGAGAATCGCGGAGGTGGAAGAGAACTAAGCGAGAAACACGAGATGTCCACGCAGGCCTATTACAGGGACAGGCTCGGCTTCGATCCGGTCGACGCCGTCGCCGAGCTTCACCGGGAGCAGGGCTCGCAGCGAGGATACGAGGAGTCCCTGTCCAAGTTCAAAGGTCAGAGCGAACACGGATTTACCTGGTGGACGATGGAACGCCAGGATAACTGGCGCGCGAACGGCCCCGACCCAGAACATCGGTCCGGCAGCTCGCAGGGTTTCTGGGGTTGCTGGGCGATGTTCATCGAGGCGCACGGTAGGTGAAGAGTTGGCATGCCGATGCTGGACCGAGTCCAAATACACCTTGCCCGTGACCCTCTGTCTTTTTACCTCAGCCCCCCTCCCAACCTTCCACGAACAGATTTTTAGATTTCTCTGATCCGAGATATTCTTCCTCGTCGATCTTCATCTCGTGTTCTTTATCTCTCCACGTGTCTCTGTTCATTGTTACCTCACCGACTTCACTCTTCCCCTTCCATCATCGAGAGATTTTTAGATTCGATCCGAGAGACTCTTCCTCGTTGATCGAATTCTGTTTTCTGCCTTTTTCTTTCCCCGTTTTTCTGTTCGCTGTTACCTCATTCACCTCTGCTCCATTTCCACGAAGAGATCTTTCTGATCCGAGATCATTCCTCGTTGGTTTTCACACTTTTTCTATCTTTTTTCTTTTGTTTTTCTCTTTTTCTTTTTCTTTTTCTTTTTCTTTCTTTCTTTTTCTCTGTTCATTTTTGTCACGCGATAGAGCACACGCTTCAGCTTCATTTTTATAGTTGATCCCCCGTTTTCGGACGACACGCGAGACGAGGTGCGGAGATTTGTGTTCGGGGTGTCGTGTAACCGGGAGAAGGAGGTTTTCATGGTTATGTGGGAGTTGATTTATTTTTGGTGTTCCCGTTGTTGTGGGAAGGGGTTCGAGAGATTCAATTGGGATGGCTTGTCCGTTGACCGCGATAACGTTGCACGGTTGGCTTCGACGATTGTACATAGATCGGGAATTTCGTCCTTTTGTATTATTCAATATTTACACGGAATATTAATACAGCTTACCATTGATCGATCTATCAAGATTCGTTAATACCACGTTCAAAGTTTCACCTTCCAGTACGGGAAGAGCGTTTCGATTCTAATTTCTACACCGTAACGCAATGAAACTTCGCGTGAACATTTCCAGTCCACTTACAAAGCTGCCCGGCAAAAGAACGTAACAAAAACTTTCACGAAATTTCATTATTCCTCGGAATACACGGTGCATAGTAACCTAGCTAAAGCATTCGCGCGTCGAATTTCTGTTTCTCGCCAACGTACGAGTTCGTTTCTCCCGAAAAGTATAATATACTCGCTTCTTAGACGAGATATAATAGTGAAATAGTCTTGCTTCCACTTAGACGCAAAGAAAACTAACTCTGTAAACAATCGAGGAATACATTGGAAACTAGATTCGTCTGAAATTCAGCTGTGGAAATCTAATTCGTGATTGCCGCGACGTTGAATTCCAAGGGGTTGAAACCATGTTCGATCGACAGTTACACGACACTCGACACTCGACACTGGACGCGCGCGGGTTCACCGAACGACCCTTCTCGTCCCTGTTTTCCCGGTGGCCGGCTCCGAAACCGAATGGAAGAGCGCAGACGCGCGCATCGCATTCTGTTCCGTGAGAAGAGGCCCACGGAAAAGAGGAACACCGGAGGATCGCTCGTATCTGGCCGACGCGAGAGAGCACCGCGAGCGGAAGTAGCTTTTTAAGGTCGTTTACCTTTTGCCGTTCGACCCGAATCCACCTCGCGGAAACGGAGTCGCGTCCCGGAAACGACCCCGCGTCGATCGGGCTCGAAGAGGAATTTTTTTTTCACGAATACGCTCGATCACACCGTTCGGGAACACCGCGAATTCCGTTGATCGCGTTCGCCTCGCGCGCCCGGAATTCTTTTGTACACGGATTTTTGGTTTCTTTTTAACATCCACTAACGTTTTGAAGTGTCTTTGTGTGCCTAATACCGCGGACCGTCGAGGCTTCACCGCAGTACGCTCTGTTTACACACGGTTCGATCATCGTTTGCGTTCGATCTCTCGCTTCTGCGAAACGTCCGACGTGTTTTACGGTGACAAGTTTCTCTTTCTCCCTCCCCTGGTTTTTTTTCTCTCTTTTTTCTTTTGTCGTTTGATTTCTGTGCTCGTTCACACTCGGACGACGAATACCCCTCGCTCGTGAAACGACGGTTGCTTCCTTGTTCCGCGTGTTTTCGTTTTCCACTTCGTTCTCACGCGTCTCAAACACGTTCGCTGCGCGTGCCGATTAGCGGGAACGCGAATCAGTTGTGTCGCGTATACTTATGTTGTAAATACTCTCTAAGAATCTTAGTTTCAATGCAATTTTGCTGTTTGTTCCACGAAATTAGTAGCACGGATCCAATACATCCGAATGTATTGACGTAATCCGTAGGAATACAGTTCCTTGTATTCCCTGTAAATATACAATGTTGCATTAACGACAACGGAAACGATACATTTTTCTGTTGCAATATTTTGAAGGGTATCCATGCTTTCTATTTATAGTAACTTAGTCGAGCGCGTTAACGATCAAACGTTTGAAAACTCGGAAAATGGCGTGGGCCGTTTTTTCCGATGAACGGCGCGCGCAACGTCGGTCGAAGGTGAAACAGCGAACGTGTTAGTCTCCGCGATTCCATTATCGTTTCTCCATGATCGCGCGTCGACAATAAACAATCGTGTCGATCGAGCGTCCACCTTGTCACGAGTGTCTGAAAAAGTTTCTGTCATTTTCTCCTTCCTCCTCGACGCCGCGGTCTTCTTCTCTCCGCTCGCTCCTCTGGTTATCACTCCGAAATTCCAAGCGCCCGAGTGTCCTCGTTGTCCCAATTTATCTCCATTACATGTTTCGGTATGCCACTCTTCCGAGTCGTCGCCGGTCGTCGTCCACGATCACCGCGTCGAATATTTCCGTCGAGCCGACTCGATCGAATCTCGCGCGCCTTTATATTTTCGCTCGTCGAACCGGCCAATTAACCTTTAGTCTTTCAGCCGATTTTTCTGGCCTATCAACTCCGAGCAATTTTTATAGCGCCCTAGGCGAACATTAGGAAATAACGTGTCTTAGATTAATAGAATAACATTGGACACCTTAGAGTAATGAAACAACGTTCCTTAGATTTGTTTATTTTATATTACTCTCCTAAAGACAACATTCGCGTAGCAAACGCAATCAGCGTAGGATAGTTCTTTTTTAGTTACACCGAAGAACACGTGTTCGCATTAACGTTAATGTTATGTATTCAATGTTAATGGCGATACACGTGGTGTCCCCAGTTTCTTTCTCGTAAAATGGAGACAGTACACCGTAGTGGTAAGATTGTAGAAATAACGTCCTTAATGTAGGCTATTAAAGGCTTCGTTAAAGGTAACTGGTTTGTTTTAGAAACGCGCGAGGTGCTGATGGGATAGTTGTTAGTGATTTTTAGAGAACGATTGAATAACCCTTAGAGTATGCGTAGCGAGACACGGCTGGATACTTGGCTTATTTAAAAGTAACCAGCGTTGTAGCCGGGACTTTCTATTCGGTCTTAAACTATCGAGCGGTTGCGCAATGCATAGTTAAACATAGTTAAACATAGGCTCTTATTTTTTTCTCTCTCCACAATGGCTAAATTAGACACGTATTCTCCTCTTTGCACGCAAACGTCAAGTGTTTTACTTGTAAAATTAACGTTGCCTACACTCCTCGGTTTATTTGTTCGAAATACTACCGGAAAGACCGAATGATTTCCTCGAGTTATCGTCTTGATTCCAAGGTATCCGATAAAATGAATAGGCAATTCAATCGCGAACGTTTAAATAAATAATATCCTCGTGAACAAAAGTGAAATTACGAACGGTCATGGAATGATCCAAAGTGTAGGGGTTAAAATTTCGTACTTTCTCCCCGACAATTGATACAAATCACATTTCACTAGAAAGTTCATGAAGATTTTTACGTGATGGTGAATCGAAATGATAATTACCAACCGCATATCCGCCGTTAGATCATAGCTACGTGTCTGCGCGGATAAGTGCACCTCTAGGCTATATGATAACAGCCTTTGCCGAGCTAATGTTCAACGACAGCAACAGCAACAGTACTCTAAGGGTTAACAGTGATTATCTGGCAGTTCCTACGGCTATATCCTGCAATTTATTATAATTATCCCATCGGCGTAATTACTCTTGCCACTTTCGAATCGAAGAAAATTGATTAAACGCGAAGGAATTTGATTTATATCGAAACGAATGAATATTTCCTACAAGTTACCCATGGTTTAACGAAGATCAATTAATCTTGATATAGATTCGCCCTTAGATTAGTTTACTTAGTTCCATAAAACCTTATCAAAGACAGACCTCATAGAAATAGGAAACCTTAGGTTTCCCTTACGATATTTTTAAACCGAAGAAGGCTAATTAACTAGATGCAAGTGTCACAACGAAACAGAAGAAACGAGCAGTTACCAAGATAAGTGACTCGTTAGTTCAATCTGTCTGCGCCGAAATAAAAATCTCGACGCGTCGAAAGACGAGTGAACCCAGCAGCTTTCGGTTAAGCCTAATATAGATTTGTCCTTCTCGTTCGGCGACGTCGCCGGCCCGTTAACATCGTATGACCGGGGCCCATTGTTCGAAACGTCGCGGCGACGGCGAGCGAGTTCACGTAACGAGTACATAACTCGGTCGTCTCGGTTTCGACTCCGTTCATTGACGGTGTACATCTCCTAGATGGAATCGGTTAATCGGCCGTAATTAATTGCCGCCCGCTTCGGGGAACGAGCGCCTCCTACTCGATCAATTTTGATCGGTGTGTCGTCGAACTTGATACAGTTGAACCTCGATAACTTTGAAATGAACGACGCCGAAATGTCTTCGTCCCCATTTAAATGATTTGACTCGCGTTCAGTACGTAGGGGAATGTAGCCTAATTTTAATTGCCACCTAAATTGAATCGTATACCCTTCAGCGTGGGAATACAGTTTCATATCGTTTAGCAAGTGCACTGAAATCAGTTGTACGATGAGTAATAATTTTAGTACGACGCAGTTGTTATCTCGACTTATTTTTAACATTTAAGCGCCGAATTATTCGCTTGGAAATTCGATGATCTATCACTCGAAGATCTCGTGTCTTCTCTCGCGATTCTATTGATCGAGGTTCGACTGTATCTTCGGCTTACATCGGCGTCTATCAACGTAATCCTTCCAGCTAGACGATTGTGCGATTGCTAAATCCGATCAGAAAGCGAGGATACTTCGTGATCGATCATTGCTACGGAACTTCGGGCTTTTGCGTATTGAACAGTTCAGCGTTATTGTGATCGTAGCTATAGTGAATTAATATTTATGAAGCTATGGATATCATTATAGTATCTGTAGTATTATTATATTATTAACTGATATTATATATCATTGACAGCAAGATATTCGAAGATCGTTGGTTTCGGATGCGAAAGTATAATAATAATCACACTTCATCAACGCGTTGAACGCCGGCCGATTTCACAGAACAAGATGCATAAAACACAGAATATCAAATTACCCAATCGAATGGCATTACGATTACACGATTATCTTGTCAAATGCCGCTCATTCGATAGCATAATTTACAATACAGAAATGCCATCGAACAGCCGTCACTCAATCAAGCGAATTAGGTAAAAATTTCACCGGTAACCATGGTGTACGTGTCAATCGCGTTGCAGTATCAGCATTTCGTCCAAGAATTCGAACAAATGCATCGAACGCGTATCAAAATAAACAGCTAAAGCGGAACGGTAGGAATTGCGAGTTTATTCGAGAAAGTAAACAATTATCGAGAAAATATTCGTATTATCTGTTATTCGGAGCCACTCAGTCGTAGACGTGGAAGAGAACAGTGACAGATAGAGAGAGCCCGCTGTCAATTAATCGAAACTCCCCGCGATTATTCGAAGTTTCAGCGCACGGGTTCCCGCTTGTCCGCCTGATCGACTGCTTCCTTTACCCACCTGGAGCCCGCGTCCCACGTATCAACACCCAACGCTGCCTACCCATCTACCTACTTACCTACCTATCCCAAACCACCTACCTGTCCGTCTGTCTGCCCGTCTATCCGGCTGCTTGACTGCCTGCCTGCCTGCCTGGCTGCCTGACGCTGCCTGACGCCCGATTGCCAGCTCGGCCACCGCGTAGGCGATCCCCTAGCAATTCGCGTCGATCGTCGCCATCTTCGATGTACATGCGATTCAATTTCAACCCCTTGCCTCCCGATGTTGCGTCAGGCTCGTGGCCGAACATTTCGGATACAGTTTGCACCCCTTTAGTTAGCGACATCGCCTTGAATCGATATCAATGAAATGCGAATCGGACGACTAGAATAAATTGGATATAATAATTGTCACCTATTTTTCTGTTTCACAGTTACAATAGTGTTCGTTATGAAGACGTTTGCTTTTGTTAAAAATGATAAGTTAACGTACTTTGTAGGAATAAATGTATTTTTCAAGCGAATCGCGAGGCAAGGAGTTGATTACCGTTTTACGTTCGGTCCGTCCCTTTTTACGGGAGGGTATTGAAATTTTCGCTTGAAACGCGCCCGATCGGCGAAGTTTGTCTAACCGATTGCCACCTTTTCTGATTGCAGACGAACGAGACGCGATCCAAAAGAAAACATTTACCAAATGGGTGAACAAGCATCTGAAAAAGGTAAGACGCCTCCGGTGCAGCGAGAACAGGGATTCTAACCGTAGCCCGTGTCAGTTTCGGTTCTCATAGAAATTTATCTTAGGTACTCGCGTTGAAAGGGTTGATTAATCATTCTTTCGTCTATACTGTCATCCTGGATCGATGACATAGATTCTTTGGTATTTTATTTTATTCTGTTACGAGTCGCGAAAGAATGATTAATCTCGCTTTATGAATTCTACTTTAATAACTTGTGTCCAACCCTCTCGTGACCCAGTGTAACTGGGTTAACCCCTCTGGGTCTCTCAGAATTTATTACAGCAACCATCCTCTCGGTATCCTATTTGCGAATGGTTCGGATCTCCACATAAAAACGTCACCGAACGACTGAAACGGCGACAGTCTCGGGTGCCATAGATCGATCGAGCGCACACCCTTGTATTTTTCATTCTCGAATTAACGGAGACCAACCCTAGAGCTTCGGTATAGTCCATCATTTTTAAACGATGTCTAGCTGTTATAGGAGACGCCTGTTCTACGAAGTCGATTTCATTTGCGCGTTTGTACTCGTTTCATATTAAAAGGAACTTTAGACCCATTCCTCCTCAATTATCGGAACTAACGATGCTCTAGAAAATCGGTTCTTTACATCATTCGAGAATATTCGTTGCTTCTTATGAATCGAAGTCTGAAATACGAGACGAAAAGGATACCATGTATCGATCTCTCGTTATTTCGAATAATTAATCTTAAACAATAGACTATACTCGCGTCTATGTATTACGTTAGGTATCTCAATTCAGCAATCCTTCGTCGGAACAAGTCGAAAAGTTTCCTCGAAACCCATTGCTCTCAATAGCTTATCTAAGAACTAGGGGTGCAACCACAACTCACCTGGCCAAACGAACTACGGTGTAGTTCCTCGAAGGCTGTGCGGCCCTTCCTTCGAACTATCGAGCGATCCTAATTTTAGACCGACCTTAGACAGGCCGGTAGGCCACGGTTCGCGGACTAGAACCGAGAACCAAGCCTCTAACCGACGCAAGGAGAGAGTATCGGAACACCTGATAGGTGTGAGCCGCCGGCGAGAGCCAGCGACGCGCAACGCTCGGGACAACCAGCTGTTTCGTAACCATGCACGCGGCTGTCCGCACACGTACAGGGTGTCCCACGCAATTGGGACAAGCTGTCTTCCGATCGGTTACAAATAGAAATCAAATGCTATTAGAATCGATTCCTTCGAATTCTCCTATAGGAACTCCAAGATCGTAGTTGAGACTTCGTTCGATCGATTAATCAACTTTAGTAATTTCTCGGGCAGCTTCTGTTGTTCTAACAATTGCAAAAGAATTGAAACAAATGAATTTGATTCATTTGGTAATTCTAGTGATAAATGGTATCGATATTTCAGGTTATACTTCATTGAGGTTACAATAAAATTTCGTTCTATCTACAGCTTGTCCAAGTTGCAAGGAACACCCTGTACAGGGTGTTCCAGAAACATGCTTCGCTGTGCACACACGTGGGTGTGTGTCACTGGGCGTTCGTATTCGAGTTTTTCCGCACACCGAAACGTAGGCAGCGCGTGGGTACCGACGGCGTGCGTTTTCTGTGTTCCTCGCTCCCTGTCGTGGCAGGGGACAGAGAGAATTATTTCATGTGAGGCTATAGAAGGCAACGCGACGAGGAAATCGAGTGGGTGAGAATCGAGGAAATCGACACGATCGGTGTTGACCAGCCCGCAACTTGTTTCGCGCGGCTGTTTTCCGAGGAGGAAGCGTGCATGGATGTTTGCGGATACGTTAACTAACGAACAATTCTCTGATAGCTGGATTTTTGGATTATGTTTGCGTGGAGATTATTGTTGGAGAAGTTAACGAGCGTTTCTGGATTTTCATGCATAGTTTAGCGTCGAAGAAGTTTGAATTTATAGATTCTCGTGTCCAATGTTCGCGTTCCGTTCATTCAACGTTAAATTACTTTGAACACCGTCTTCTCTCATTCCTTAATCCCGTTTGACAAACACCTCCAAGTCTCGTAACACGATTCTCATAAGATTGCGCAACGAAATGTCGATCGATACCCTTCGCACAATTAAGAATCTAATTCGGCCGAAAGCTGAATCATAGGAACCGTAGAATCGACTTAACTCCGCACCCTCGTTTCACAATTTAACCGACCCACCCTATCTCTCACCCTCTTTCTAAACTGTCTCCCCCGTCATTAACAGGGGCTAGAAGCTACCAATAAACGAGTTAGCGGGGAAGCTTTTAACGGTCGTTCCGCCTCCAGTTAAAGATCAAACGCCTAGCAATCTCCGCGTAATATCGCGATTGGCTGGCCGCGAGCTGTTCGAAGCGTCAGCTGGCTCGGTTTTCGGTTGCGTAGATCGATTAAAGAGATTCCGAGTATCGCAGCTACCGAAAGACCGACTCGAACAACCGTCGCCACTGTTCTTCGCGTTAACGAGCCGCGTGACGGTAAAAACGATGCCGTCGGCGATACGCCGGTGACTCGTTCGATGCCAGTGACGATTCAAACGCTGACGAAACTCGACCGTCTCCTTCTTTTTCACGTGTTTTTCTCTGTCGGGGAATAAAATGACGGAGAGAGGGAACATCGTCGACGTTGCAGACGATATGGCACGCGACTGAGAACAATTCTTGCAATTTGAGACACGTCAGCTTTGATCCTTGCCAGGAGAGATAGACTCGAACGTGTGTGTTATCTATGATGTGGGTCAAATCCAATTTCAAAAAGAACGCAGTTCCCCTTTAACAATATATAGCTGAATTATTATAAAGCTGAATTATTTATCGATTGCTTAAATAATAGGAGAAACCGATCTCTTGCTGTTCGAATAATTAAATTATCTATTCGCGAAGTCAGTCAAACACTTGCGATTAATCAAACACTCGAAGTTAATCGAACGAAACTCGCGCACGAAAATAATCAGCTTCGCAATTGCTCGAGCCCGATTCTATCGTTACGATTCGTCCGAAAGATGTTCGATAACTCTCCGTCCATTTTCAGATATAGAAACGGATCGTCTAGGTCGATCGATCATCGCGGTCCGCTGTCTAAGAGACAGCTTGAAACAAAATACAGAACAGACGTTCGGGTTCGACGGTTCCCAATCGTGCACGGATAAATTCTCCGCGTGGCTTTCTCGTTACTCGTCAGTCGTGTATGCAGAGGAGCGAAGGCAGGAGAAAGGAGGGAGAGAAAGAGAGAAACGAGAGAAAGAGAGAGAGAGGGAGTAGTCGGAGGCTCGTAAGCGGATCGTAAGCGGCGCGAGCATAACTCGAATGGCATTTCGAGGGTTATCGAGGCTCATTTTCTTCCCGTGTTAGTCGCCACTTCGAGCCCGACTCGGGACGGCGCCTATCGAGACGGCATTACTCACCCTTTTACTCACGCTCCGCGTTCCATTACCTACCCTCGATCGCTCGGCACGATTTTCCGCTCGGAACTCTCGCCGGGAAATTTTCCACAAAGGAATAGTGGCATTCCTCACATTTTCCGCGGAACTTGATAAGGACATCGAGATACGCTTAAAATTCATTGCAGATATACTCTCGATGCTCCATTCTTGCATATCATCGATGTTCAGTTTACTCCTCTCGTTATCGAACATTTATTAACCGATTCGTCGTGATCCAATTCTTAGATTTTTATCGAATACATCTACGATGTTTTTATTACTAACATATATTGCTGTATTACTAAGATAGTAATTGATAAATCTTTCGAGATCACGCATAGTGATCACACGTTAACGTGCCGACTCTTCAGACGGAATCTCTGACGTGCATTTCGGAAATCTCCGAGCTTTTCCCCGAAAGAAATCGATTGGTCTCTATTCCTTCGAATTCCCTGTATCTTTCCCAACGCACACGCGAACGTTTGCGGAGCCGAGCCTCGAAAATTGGCCGGGCCTCTCCGGCAATGGATTCCAGGGTAATACAGCGAACGGTACTGCGTGTTTGCGCGTCGCTCGGTACTGGTTCTGCCACACGGCTGCCTACCTGCTCGATTCCGCTCGCACTCGCTCGCCCACCTTTCCTCTCGTAACTCTGACCTTATTCGGAAACGTTCTCCAGCGGACGACGTTCCCGATTTACCACCTCTTCGCCAGCCGACAAGTAGGTGGATACAAGTAGGCAGTTCGGCGTGCGGTGCCACACAGCCAGCTCAACCAGCCAGTCAGTCAGTCAGTCAGTCAGTCAGTCAGTCAGTCAGTCAGTCACTCAGTCACTCAGTCACTCAGTCAGTCAGTCACTCAGTCAGTCAGTCAGTCAGTCAGTCAGTCAGTCAGTCGGCCGGTCAGTCTTCTGAAGATGTTGCATAGAAGGGGAGGGAAAAAAACTCGAAGCGAGGATCGCTCAAGAGTGAGCGCATGCAGTTGGGCATGACGCATCGCTGGCATTGCGTAACCTCGCCGCCGCCAGGAAATGGTCCGCTGAAGTAACTTCTTCGTCCATGAATTCCACACTGTTGAATAAAGTGTCGGACGGGTGCCGAAGTACTTGCCGATTCGCTGGGAACACCGACAGCACCCCGACGTCAAAGGGAATTACAGTCTTAGAGAGATGTTGGAACAGCCTTTCAGAGACGACACCGAATTCTCGGTTCCTCGAGATGTCTTCGAGTTAATTCGTTCGTTTATACGGTTAATATCAGGTTAATTCGTCGATAATTCAGATTCTTCGATATTCTCGATCGTTGAGTGACGTGTGAAGTATATACTGGGAATTCACTGTTCCTTTAAGGCTTTGAGAGACATAATTGGATAATTCTCTGGAGGTTAATTGCTTCGGCGAATGGACGAAGCTGGCTATCTTCGAAACGCATCGTATTTACCGTTTCCGTAGCCAATAATAGACTTATTTCGGAATTCCTATAGCCTCGGCGCTAAAGCGTCCAACGCTTAATTTCCTTTACACTTGAACCAAGTTTCTTTGGTAATTCCCATCGAGTTAATCGCTTTACGAGCACACTTTAAGCTAGTCATTGTGTGCACAAGCCTAACGAGCCCGTGACGAATCGTTCTCGTCGCTGAGGTACAATCGGCTAATCAATTACCTGGCCGGGCAAAGCAATCCGGCATGTTCCAGGTAGCAATGACTCCGTTCCAAAATTAGCCGGCGAGCCCGGTTACCCAACCGCACGGTGGCCAGGTAAAAGCGATTGATCATAGGAAAGCCGTGTGCAGGACCCATTCACTTTTTCGACGCCCATTCACAACGGCCGGACAGCGAGCGGCCATTTCTGCGCTCGATCGATCATGGCGCCCGCCCCGAGCACGCTGCGCGCCGTTTCGTTTCGCGGTTTCGTTGATTTCGAGCTGGATCCTCGGTCGCTGTCCCTTGGCACGGGCGCAGACGCAAAAAACCGACGCGATCAATCGCGTATTCGATCTCTGTTTCTAGTCGATCGGGTTTTTACTTTCGTTCCGCTTCCCTTTCGATTGGGTCGCTGGAAGCCGGATAACATTAATCGGTCAGCTGCGCTGACCTCTGCGGAATACCTATCTAAATTCAATCTGCGTATAGCTTTCTCATAATAATTACTTATATTCTTTCATCCTCTCATTGCGTCTCAGTGTCCAAATGTTTTAAACGCCTTGAAATTTACGGATATATTTTAGCTTTCACTAACACTGCGATTTAGACGGCAAACGGTAATTACCTTCCCAGCGTGACGAGTATATTCGTCAGGCACAGCTAACCGATTAATGACTATTTTCTCAATTATGCGAGACGCGTCGTGAGATGAAGATTTGTCTGAGGTGTTTCATATGTTGCTTTTTTCTGTCCTGTCACGCTTACCGCAGCATTGGAAGTATGTGAAGGTATGGATCCGAATTGGCAGTTCGATCAACCGGGACGAGTGGTTTCGGGATTATATTTATTTTGTTCATAATGCGAACGAGAAGACTTTTCAGCGGGATATTCGATGGAAAGGGAATAAAAAGCTTTATTGTCCGAGAGGTGGATCTGGAGCGTAACGGAACTGAATGTTTATACAGTTTCTAGGTTTCGAAGATAAATGTCTGTAGATCCTTGTCAAATGCAATCATTTCCTTCTTGAGAAGTTTACGTATATTCAAAGTAGAATGAAAATTCGATGAAAGTCGATTGCAATAAGTATTTTATACCCTCTAAAGACAATCAAGATTCGTATCCTCGTCCAAGCGCTTTCCACACGCGTCTGTTTACAACCGCCGAAGATTCGCAGTATTCTCGCTCCAGATTCCACTCCCCTCGTATCGACACGCGATAAAAGAGCCGTGAATTGTTCGCGAAGTCGAAATTACCGCGGCCAGGTTTATTACACGCGATGTAAACCGGTCAAGGACCACTCGTCCACACGACCGATAGCAGTGGGGATCCTCTTCGGGGAAACTAGGATCAGCTGCAGCAAAGTGAGGCTTCAGCTATCGCCGAACAACATCTTTATGCAAAATAAACGTTTCTCAGAGGAATTTGAGCAGTCAAAAATTAACCTAATTTCTCGCCTCGAGAATCTTGCCAATGCGAACGTAATGATACTCGTAAATTCTTACATCTCTTTATTTCATACTCTATGCACTCATATGCGCATAAAAAATGCATAAAATCTGCATAGGTAAAGAATGCTGGGAATCTCGATGGACCCTCCGCTGCTATCGACCGCGTTATTAGAAAGAAAAGAAAATGGCGGCACGCGGAAAAAAGCAGATTATCCGCGTGGTCTCTGGATCCTTTCTCAATCGATGTTTTTTTCAGACTTACACGTGTCTGCACGTGTGCGTCCTTGTGAACAACCAGCCGTGCTGTTCCCCCACTGTAAGTCCACGGCAGGTGTCGCCTCGCGACCCGTTTTGCCGATCTTACCAGGAATTTTACGCATGCGACGAGAAACCAATGCGTTTGTTTGTGTCCCTGTTTGTCGATTCGCGTGCCCCTGTTCCTAGCAATCGCTTCCTGATCCTTGTTGTCCTTCGCACGGAGCGAGCGTGATCGTCGATCGCGGAAGAAAGATAGTAAGTTAACGAGACTTACCGAGTTCCGACTAACAGCCTCTTAAACAGCACAGATTTACAACTGATTTTTAATCGATCACCTATCGACAATGTTTCCTACTTCATGAGAATCTAAACGTTTCATACCTTCATTAGGTAATCGATCTTACACCAATTTCCAACCGTTCCAACTATCCATACTAAATCACAAGCCAATTCATTCATTGCACCTTTCAATAAATCGGTATTACGGAACGAATTGAACTCTGCACTCCGAACGCGCCGCAGAAAATCCTTTTCTTTCACAGTTCCCAGTCCCATTCGCGATCGCGTGCGGTCTGAGCGTTCTTTTTTCGCTCGCGAACGAAGGAAGCCGGCGTTATCGGCTCGGTAATTGCGCGATGGTCGCGGGACCAATTACTCGGTCACCTCGATAGGCCGCTTATCGCGACCGGCTGCGCGTTAAAAGTTTAACGGGGCAATCCGAGGGCCGTGGATTCCGTTGCGTTCGCACGTGACGCACCCGCGGTGGAGCACGTTTATTTTCGCGCGTCACGCGATTACCGGCCCGCTCCGAAATACCTGGCCTCTCGCCTCCTTTCTCGCCTCGCCGACTCCTCGACACCGGCTCCCCTTATGCCCTCTTTCACACCGGCTCCTCCGCGTGTCTGCACGCTTGTAGAATCGCGTCGCGCCGTTTCCAGTGTCCTTTGACATCCCTCGATGTTCTTGGGTTTGTTTCTGCTTACATGTGTTTGCTTGTGCGTGTGTCTTGCGCGTGTTGTCTTTGTTCGTAGAATCGGATCGCGTGTTGTCTGCCGTAGAATCCTTTGTTTTTATTTTCCGCGCTGTTGAACTTTTGTCCTTTCGTCGGTGAATGTTTGCGCGCACCCAGTGTGTCTCCTTGTTATTTTTGTTTACTCTAATCCTCAATTTTTGATGTATTCAACAGTCGGACCGTGACTCGTTGTTTCCAATATCCTTCTTCATTCCCGCTTCCTTCGACTTAGAGCTTTTTCCTATTATACGTGTGTGTTCGTCTACCCAGTATCCTCTGGTTCCAATCAATTTTTCATTTTTCAATTTCTTTTCTTCGCACACTTGTATTATGTGTTCGTGTACCGAAAATGTCCTTTGTCGTTTTAACTCAGTTCTTAATCAATCCAACGTTTAATTTCTTCCCCTTAGCACAAGTACTGTATTTGAACATTGTTTCGCCAGCGTTTTGATTTAAAAGAGCAAGTCCTCTACGACGCTGACCGCGTCCAACACTCTTCTGATCCGTGAAATCGTTGTTGCAGGCCAGCAGACATGTCGGAGATTTGTTCGAGGACCTGCGGGACGGGCACAACCTCATTTCCTTGCTGGAGGTTCTCTCGGGCGAGCATCTCGTAAGTGTCCGCCACCCGCTCCTACGAGCGAGACAAAACGGCCGCGTGCACGCGGCATTCCGGTCACGCGGCGACGGAAAAGAACTTGGCACGATCGTTCCGCCTGAACCCTTCGATAATGGGAGGGCGGGGTGGTTCGTCGAGTTGGTTGCGCAATCGACGGGACGGCCGGGGTCTCGCCTGGCCCGGATTAACGCGTCGACTGTCGCGGTGCTTCCAAATTACTCGAGAACAATTGCGATTCGTTGGACGACTGAAATCGAATAAAAATTGTTCGGTAACGACGTCGAATAAAAATGTTCAGTAGTACGAAGGGGTAGTTAATGAAGGTGGTTACTTAATAATTAATGCTTGTCATCTGCACTGCAGCAGTTATACGCAGAACGCCGAAGGCTTTCGTGACAGTCGACGCGTTAATAAATTCGACAGGATGGATTTAACGCTAGAACTAGCAAGCAGTTCGCACAGGATATTCGACAGGATTAATATCCGACGTTCCTGTCGATTGCCTGCCATTTCCGCTTGCCATGAGCTTGGTATAACGTTCCCTCGAAAACACAGCCTTGAACTAGAATGCGTTGTTCCGTGGCTTTTCTGTGGCAACTGCCACAACCTCTTTCTTTCCTCCGAAATTTCGGGAGCCAAGATCTTGATGATAATCCGGCAATTCGACGCAAAATTGTTTCGAAAATAGAAGACAAACGGTTGGAGAAATCCGCATCGGTCGCATGAAAGTTACTGCGGAATAACAGATTTTAGTTCAAGGCTGCGATTTCGAGAAAATTCATGTCACGCTTATGGTAAGTAGATATGGCGAGCAATAAGCGGACACGTCAGCTCGTAGCGCAATATAATACCTTGTGAAATTCAATTTAAGTTGAACATTTCAATGAAGATTGAATTGTTGACGAACCGATGAACATTATTCGAAGTTATGCTATTAAAATCTCGGTCCAGTACAAATGCCATATTCTTTTCCGTCTTGTTTCACTTCCTACCGAGGATCTCAACTGTTTAACTCGATATTGATGCAACTACAACCGCGCTTAACTGGATTTCCCATCCGTAAATAAATGATAATAATAATATCACGATTTTACGGCGGCCTTAAAAGGCAAACGTCCCTGTTCAGCCGTATATCGCTCCTCCTTTTATCTCTCTATAAATTTTCTTTGCTCGTCGGCGCATGGTACACAGCTTTACTATAACTAGACTGCGGTGGTAGTCCATGCAAATGCGCACAGGCGCCAGGGGATCGCGGGGCGGGGAATCAAATTTCATTCCCCGTTCGTAAATAGTTTCAGCAAATTGAAACTAAAATGAAACTGTCTCGGAACATCGCTGAGAATCGCGGCTGCTCGATTAATATACAGCGAGAAGATTTCTGTGCGCCGTAAACGCGTCGAATCCTTTGCCGAGTTTCCGACACTAGAACCGCCGTACAAGTCGAAAATAATTGTATCCAATTTTCCTGTTTTGCGATTAATAATCTCCCTTGCATGCTACAGTGAGCGTCAATTTAAAAACCACTGAAATATCTAGTACATTACCTAGTGAACGAAATTTGCTAGAAACAATTCATTATAGGAGCTTAAAGGAACGTAACGAATTCAATGAATTAAATTACAAAAAGGATTTTAAACTTTCTGAAATATAATCGATGGTTCTAGTGTTACAAATCAGAACGATGACAATATTAACGAGTCTCGATGATTTTAGCCGCGGGAGAGGGGTCGGATGCGTTTCCACATGCTGCAAAACGTGCAAATGGCCCTTGACTTCCTACGATACAAGAAGATCAAGCTGGTGAACATACGCGCCGAAGATATCGTCGACGGTAATCCGAAGCTCACCCTGGGATTGATATGGACCATCATACTGCACTTCCAGGTGAGTATTCGCACTTCGAAAGGAAAGTCACACGTTAAACGCAAACACGAAACAAAGAGAGATTGCACTCGCACGAAAATGCATACACAAAGGAACACAAGTATCTTGCTGCCTCGACGCGCTTATGTTTCGACAGAAATGGTTCGCCTTTCGAATCGCTCCTATAAATAAATCAATCAGTCAATAAATGAGCCATTCAATTATCAAAATAGTTCAGTCCACAGTGCCTGTACGAATACACAAACTTATTCGACAATCTCTCGCAAAAGCGTCGTAATTGAAATACTTGAAACGAACATTCCGAAACGAGTCGCTCCGACTCGTCCGATAATCCTTATCGTTAAACCGTTCAGAATCAGTGGCTTGCACCGTTGAATGGCTCAAGGTATCTACCAGATGCGATCTGTGAAATGTCCGATCCGCTGATCGGACTTCCTCGCATTTCCCCGATCTTCCGTGCGATCGGCGGCCGATCCGTCCGAGAATCTCCTCCGAGTAGTCCGCCGGGATTCCCCGCGAGGGGGGAAACGCGTAGAGGAATCACCGCGCAGGAATTCGCCCCGGCCACTCTCGTTTTTCTGCGAGAGTCTCGTTCCGATCGAAAGCGAGTCGGAGGGAAGCGAAACGGGAACGCGATCGAGATATCGCGATCGAAAGCCCCGGCTCGTCGACTCGTCGGTAGCACCCGCAAAAAACGCGGCCGACGGACACGTCGATAACGCAACCGCACAATGGGGACACTGTTGCGTTCCGCGACCCCCCGTTTTTCCCGACGCGAGACAACGATCGGGGTCTACCGAGCTTTCGGCGACGAACAAGCTTGCCCGTTGTCCAGGGTGCGGCGTAATCGGCTGCGATGAGAATGGCGGAGTCGCTCCTCTGCGTCGGGGAATGCAAATTTTCTGAATTGCAATCTTAATTAGTAGACTGCGGACTTTTATGCGCTTACGGGGAATTTCAGAGTATGCACAGCATTCGAATCGCAGGATTCCGGTTCAACATGGGCGAAGAACAGCGGAAGAACTTGCATTTTACTTTGACACGGTCAGGTCAGATAAATGCAAAAATTACATTAATTTTTCTTGCAATATTACTCTTCGAGAGAAATTATTTTCTATGGTAATCCTAGTTTTCCGATTATGTTTCTGGGAACTTGAATTCGCGTATAGATCCGCAGTTTACTGATTAGCGATCTTTGTTAGGTCTACACGAGTAAAGATCTAACAGTCGCAATTACGAGTTTGTATTTTACCGCGTAAGAGGCCTCGGGTCGATTCTTTGAAGAAAAAGTGAATCAGAAACACGTGAGGGACGTGGATTTCGAGGAAACCTATTACCAGGCTTAATTGGTTGCGCCTCCTTTCGTGAGCGAGGCGAGATCGATTCTCGGGTAATTCATATTTATTGGCTCCGATATCATCAATCTTAGTATATCTCGACGATACAGTTATTAGCGGTATCCGTGTAAAGGTACATAATGAATTCGCTATCAGGAAATAGCGATTCGATCGCAAATCAAAGTCCAGAATGCGCCTTCATCCGTGCAATAACTTTCGAATGAAAATTTCTTGTCGGGACGGAGGTTTCTCTGGATGTTAGGAGTATGGTCAAGTCTCCGTAAAACTTTTTCACCAAAGAATCGCCATGATCGCTATCTCATCGCTCATTGTTACTCTGTACCCTGTACCATCGCTCCGATCGCATCTATCTAATGATGTATTTTTTGTTTTGTTTCGCGCCGCAGAGCTGGCGACGCAAGGTAAGTTCCCTCTATTTTTATGCCGTAGTGCTTCCCAAAGATAACGAAAAGATAAAGAACGCGAGAAACGAAAGACAAAGAACGAAAGGGGAAAGAGAAACCTTGAGAAAATAATGTATTAGCAGTTGAAAACGATTGAAAATCGTGCCTCGTCAGTGTCCGATTGTCGCGGCTCGTATCTCTTTATCGACCGCGTGAATCGATCGGCACGGTAGATGGCGCCCGCGTGTAGATCGTGCACCGGTAACGATCTACCGGGCCACGCGCCGTAGCCCCCCGAAATGATCAACCGAATCGGGATGCGGCAAGCTTCGTGCGGCCGCCATTTGTACGCAAGACGCGTCGAGCGCGGGACCGGCTTGCGTTAAATCGTTGAACAGTAGAATCGAAGGGGATTACGTATTTAATATCTTGTTGTTTAGGCAGTCATATCATTTATTAGAGATTTGTTTACATAATTAAGTTACTTTTCATCGTCAGTACAGAGGCGTTCGTCCTCAGAGGGTAAATAAATGGGAGACACTCGTTTAAGTTGACGATTCTTCTGATTTCGATTTACAATAGGATCAAACGGGAACTAATGAATAGACTGATAAAATAGCGTACGCGAAACAGCGGTCAATTATACGGACACTAAAACCCGAGAAAGTGGACTTAATTGTTACATCCTGTTTAAAATTCGCAAGAATTCTTTTATCGTTCATAATTTATTAGAAGAGAAAGGACTTCGTATACTTTCACTGGTAAATCCTCGCTTACACCGAACACTGAATATTAAACATTGATAATAGAAAAATGTTACTACTTTCGACTGCGAGAGAATGAAAACATTCGTGCCTCGTTATGCCTTCATTAAAAACCGTCACGCGTCACGTTTAAATATTAGAAAGCAGAGGATTGTGGATTCATTTCGTTGCCGATCATATGGAAAATAAGTGCACTCCTTTGCGATATTCAGAGAATCACAACGAAAAACTAATACTTTGAATACAAATAGTACCTGTCCGTGCTTCCAGTAGACGCAATTCACAAATGCAATTACCGCTCATCAAAGATTCAAGACTGCCTATCTATTATCTTGTGCATTTTTCCAATCGACCGTTATTCGTCGATGAATTCTCTTCACAGAAGCGATCCATTGTGAATACAAATAGCAATCATCCAATATTCAAAATTACCTATTCTCTTCTTCATATTTCCAATCGAACGCTGCACGTCGATGAATTCTCCCGGCAAGCGCAATCCGTTGCGAATACAAATCGCAATCATCCAATATTCAAAATTACCTATTATCTTCTTATTGATTTTTCCGATCGAGCGCGATTCGTCGCCGCCGGTGACGACTGTCCTTCCGGCGCTCGGCAGACGTTACCGTTTATGGTATTTCGCTGGTGCACGCCGAGGCAAGGCGGAAGGTTGGCAGCCAGTCGAAACCACGCGACACCGCCGCGGTTGGATTCCGGGACGTGGGAGGAGGCTGACAAGATAGGGAGCCGGGTTGCCGGTATCGGCGACGGGTCTCGTGATTCCCGGTGTCGCGAGCCGCCCACCTTGCAATTATGATAATCGGGATCGGCCACGATCGAGCCTCGAATACAGAAACGCCAGTGACGCCACTGGGCAAGGTCGCCGGTGTCCGACCCGTTTGCTACCTTCCGGAGAACATGGCCGCCGATACGGAATTCTTTTCTGTATCAAACATTCTTCTCTATCTCTTGATTCATCGTCGTTTCAACGTGGGTTCCTTCGAGAGGAATCTTAAAATTCTCTTTGATATGATAATTGGATTCTTCTATTTATGCGGACTTGTGTTTCGACGCTTTGAGATTCTTGTCCGACCGTTGTTGGGATCGCGGAGATTCTATCGTAGGCAATTAATCTCACTTGTGGTTCTTTTGTGATTTCTAGAGGAGATTTTTATAATGGTTATTTAGTTGACTTAACTGGGATTTTAGGATTGAGAACGATCGGCTAAACAGCCGATTATGGAGTAAGAGTTACACGCGAGCGATTTCTAAACGATTCTTTTTTCTATCGCGCGATAGCGGCGATTCTTTTCATTCGACCAGAAGTTTCTCTGCTCCATTTATACTGTCTCGCTCGCGTTAGCCGTTGGAAGGATAGTCCAACACGACGATCATCTCTCGCGAATTTACGACGATGACGACGAGCCCTTGTCCAATCGAGCGACGCGCGGAATAATAATAAAACAGAGAAAAGGAAAAGGCATTGAGAAAGTCGCCGAGGGGACAGTCGAGTGCGCCTTTATGCATTTATGGAGTTTCGCAACTCGCGAGACGCGCGAAGATAAATATTTCATGGAAGCTTGACGGCGCAGCTCAATTTTAACCCTGCCGCGTTCTTCAGGTTCTTCGACCAAAGCAGGTTCTGGATTTTTCACTGTCTTCCATTCGGTTCCCCATTCTCTATTTGTCCCAGTCGCCATTCTTTCGAAGGGACTTTTGAATCTGAACAATATTATTGATTAATAATACAAAATTTTGCAGAGTTAACTTTGATTTCCCGTCGCTTTACGTTTAACATTTCGTTCCGAAGGATTCAGTTTGCAAGCCAAGCTAATTTTTATTCGTCGCTCCGGATTGTAATCGTATTTATTTCGCTCGCCCGAGTTTTTCTGCTCCACATTTTGCATAGGATGCTCACGCGATCAAACGAGATCCCCGGCGTGAAAACATCGTGACTGTGTGGGATGCTCGTATTGCGCGTCGTAGAAACAGGAACACGATAATTTCGTTAGCAAACGTAGACAACTGGAACCAGAACATTTTTCGGATAATCAGAGAGCAAACAGGGAAATGAGGTACACAGGAACTGTTTTGGTAAATGAACGAACGTAGCATCCACTAGCTTCTTCATTTGTTTCAAGAAGAATTTGCGTGTGATGTTCTTTGACTCACAAACGACGCAGTCTACTTCTTCATTCCATTTATAATTCATTGCGAACGCTGTAGTCGATGTTTGTAGTCGCGGATCGATTTTCTCCAAGGGTAAAGTCGCCGGGGGTGGAAACGTTAACCCTAGAGAAGCTAGACTCTTACGAACACACATTATGGAAAATATCTCATTCGCCCAAGCTAGCATATTCTAAAAAAAAACATTGATCCCCCTCGTGTACTCAAGATTCGTATCAGTTTAATTCAAATGCATCATTATACGAGCAAAGTCGCGTTTTAAACGGAGAGTTCCGCGAGTAGATAACTCGTTTAGCATGTCCAGGGTTATAGGAACGTTCCCTAGAGGGTTCGCGGCACTCGCCGCTCCCAAGACGAAAGAAAAGCGAGAGAAGCGAGTGATTCGCGCGTGCACACGGCCACCCGGCAGACGTTTCAAAGCAAATAAACGCGCGCTTTTATGGCCGGTGTTCGTTTCCGAGAGGGTGCAAGTGTAAATACCCGGTTCGGTTCGAGAAAGGGGCGGGAGTCCATTTCTACTTCGCGATGCTTGTACTGCAGGGTGTCCCGAAATAGTGCTCCACAGAGGGACATGTTTGTCCATGGCCTACCATAGACTGCGCGAGGTGCAAAGCAGGTCTCTGAGGATGCAGTCTTTCATCTGGTTTAGGGGATGAGGAACTGGCGATGCCGGAGACTTTGTTATCGGAAGTGATCTCATCTGTTTGCGACAGGATGCTACGCTTTACTCTTCATTCTGGGAACTCTTTCTTGTAGTTGCAGTTGTTGAAGTAACGTTCGGTTAGTAAACGTTGTTAAGAAGGAAAGGATTTTATTTAGACTGAGAGGAAACGAATAGCATTCGTGTTTCGATAATAAATTTAAAGGGAGATCTTCATCGCAGGCTGCAGCGACATTGCAAACGAATCGTAACAACAATTACTCAGACACAGATGGCTGTCGGGATAAAATTGAACATCGACTCTCCCTCTCTCTCGAAATAGAAGCTCAAAGGGTAAACGATTCATATGGAAAGACCAACGACGGTCACGGACGATCTTCCGACTATCGATTCACTCGCATGGCCGCGTACCGGAAGCGGTGCCGGTGCTCGAGCCAGAGAGCGGTCGCTGGAGCGGTGACGTCATGTCCGGTCCCTCTTCTCTCTCGCCCAACTGTTTCCCGTTCTTCTTTTTGCCTTTTCCATCTCTCTTTCTCTCTTTCTCTTTTCCTCGTGTATTCTCAAGGACGCATTCGTAAGCATGAACATTGCTACGCATAAGTATTTGGACACATTCGGATTGCTGTACGCGCATGAGGACAAGATAACCTTTTATTTCTACCATTGATACCACGATGTAAAGTAATAGTACTGAAATCGACAGAACCGCGTTCCGCATTTCATATTCCTAATTCGTAGAGCCGACCGAAAGGGTTAAACACGGAGTAAATATCTGCTTGCTCGGCTAATTCGCGCCGGTCGTCCGATTTCCATGTTCCGAGCGTGGCGCTCGCTCGTGCGCTTCTTTGGTGATTGTTTTCGTTTTCTCATCCCCCGCGCGGTTCGAGTTATACGGTTCCACGCGCGAAAGAATCCTTCCTAAGCCGCGGCTCCGTTGTTTCGCGATTACGTGCGTGCCCGCGTCCTCGACTGCAAACCGACGCGTATTAATTATCCACGCTCGCGCTCGCGAATTAGGTAAGTGGGAACGCGAGCCCGAAGGCGGTGCTTACGGAGCGTTATTGTGCCGGCGAGCCGCGGTGAATCGTCGAATCTCGCTGGAAAAGGAAAAGGAGGAAGGACACGCGGCGGAGACGCGACGCGTCGCCGCACTCTGACCAGATTCGGCGTTGTTCGAATTGTCTTTCCGACCGACGATCGTTGCAAACGATAATCGACGTATCGGAGAAACTTTTGGTACTCGGATAGGTTGTTTTTCGATAGAATCGTTACATTCTGGATTAGTATGGTTGTTTCTCGGAACTTCGGGACCAAATGTGTTTCTCTTTAGCAGTTTAGTTCCTTGGGAGAAAAAGGAATTGTACATTCGCTGTCAGAACACTGGGTAGATTAAATATTACATTGAACGCTCACTTCCCGACATCTCGAACTTCTTTAACTTCCCCGACTGTACAACGAATAATCGAAACAGTGACAAAAAGTAATCCGACGAACGTATACTTCTCTATTCCACGAAAACTCGCGTCGCGTACGAAACAAAACCCCATTAACCCACAATCCCGTGTTCCCAGCGTCGCGTCGGTCGCAATGAAATTCGCGATTCCCATGTTTAATCCGTTATCCGAACGAAATTCCATCGAAAGACGAGCCGCGGGCTCTCTCTCCCGTCGCGTTGCTCCGTTTCAAAACGAAGGAGGCCTCGCCGATGACTCGGCCGATATCCCGCGGGCGCATGCGCGATCTCTCGGTTCTCCGCTCGATAACGAAACTACGCGATCCTCGGGGCCCTAGGATGACGAGGACGTCCGCGAGGACGAGAGGATTCAGGCGAAAGGAAGGGACTCACTGGTCGCGGTGGGGGATTGCGGAGGCGGAGGAGGAGAAGGATGAACGAGGAAGCGAAGGAAGAGGTGACGCTCGCGAGGAGAACAGGGGTGGGCAGGACGAGGCTTGAAGCGACATGACAGCCGACGTAGCCTCGAGGAGGGGATTCGGCGGAGGAGGAAAAAGTGGGAAAGGAAGAGACTGAGACAGGAATGCCAAAGAACGAGGGAGGAACGGAGAACGCGCGCTCGTGCACGTTGGACGAGAAAGAAGGACGCGTGATTCGTTGCTTGTGTGTGTACAGGGGAGCAAGAGAAATGCATTCTTATATGCACAGCTCGAAGGAGAAGTATGCAGTTACCGATGCAAGTGTGAAACGAGAGGGAAAGAGAGGCGCATTCTGAAATGCACCGGTCGGAGAAGGACGCGGAGCTACTTATGCAAGTGTAAAACGGGAGAAGAAGAGAGGTGCATTTTTATGTGCACGCGTCGAACAAGGACACGCGGCTACTTATACAACCGTAAAACGAGAGAGGCAGAGAGAGAAAGATGCAGATGTTTATGCACGGAGCAAGAATGCAAGGGAGAGAGAGGAAGACACGTGCATTCGCGGAATAAGAGAGAAACGCGTTTATGCACACAGGATGAAAGAGACGGAAAACGACATCGACTCGCATCGACTCGCGCGACGAACGAGGATACCCGTATACGCGCGCAGGACGAAAGACAAAGACGCCCACCTGCACATTTACGCGTCCGAAATAAGGAAGACAGAGACACGCGCGTAGAATGGAAGGGAACACGCTCGGTGCGAGTCGGAGAGAGAGAAGCGCGTTGAATGACAGAGAAAAAGGAGCACGCACACAAAGAGGAAGCGAGAGAGGAAGATCGCGAGAGTGGGGAAGCCGAGAGGGGAGTCCGGTCGGAGGCGTCTCTCACCTGTGCGCATTTCGTTGGCCTACTCTCGCGACGGCAGCCGGATCCAACGCGGCACCGCTGTCGGCACGGTGCGGAATCGCGACTGTTGTCCTGTCGTGTCTCGTCCGAGTAACATCGATATCCTCGGCCCTCCGGCGTGGCGCGCGGTCCAACGGAAATTCGCACCGAAACCGTCGGCGAATCGGCAGATCGCGAACGACCGAAGGAAAAACGACCTGCGACACGTTCATAGTCCACGTGTCGCGGCTCGGGACCGCGTCGCGAAGCCTTACCGGTGGGAATCGCGGTTGATACGCGACGTTACGAGCGAACGAGGGCCGACCGAGCTGAAAGAACCTCGGAGACACACCGGCAGTGGGGGCCTCCAGGTGTCGAAGACCCAAGTTCGGCTGTGGCCTGCAGTGCGCGCTGGTTTTCGGGGAGAAGTGCTGCCTCCCGCAATCGAGTGACTCCGATAAGCATTGATACTCGCAGATCGGTCGCGTGTTGGGGCCGGCCAGTCGCCGATTCGCTCTAGTGTTGTCGTGCAAAAGTGCTCGTAGCGTTTCGACGACCTTTGCTTCCCCTACTACTCGCTGTTTACCTGTCTTCGTTTCACGGGCTGACGACATTGGTCACACCGAACCTGTAAACACGGTTCCGCGCCGCGGAATCGACCGTTTCGCCGAGAAAACTTACTTTGGTTCACTGGCTCCTCCTGCCTCCTCCGACTTCCTTTCCTCTGGCTTTTTGTCCTCTGCATCTTGCCCCCTGAATGGGAGATCGTGAGCAAAACACGCGACAAGTTGAGATTCGCGAGACGACCGGCAGAACACTGCGAGATTTCTTTTTATCTACGCGTATGCTCTGCGTTTTCGAAATTATTGTTTTCCTTCTGCATCTCGAGCGATCGAACGCAGTAAGTTGGGACTTACCTGAAACTTTGACGCATGGCAATCGGAAGATTGTGCCTTAACTCCGAATATTCTCCAAGCCCACGATCTCTAACATTCCTAACGCTAACAGACAGAAAGTCGAAGCTCGCTCGAAAGTCTGAAAGTTAGCAGGACGATCAGAAAATTGCAGCCTCATCTGAAAGTCCCTCTAAGTTGATTATCGTCCGCACTCCGGCCACTGTATCCTCCTCCTGACAACACTCGAAAACGCCGAGAACTCGACGACGGTGATCCCGAGGCAACCGGAAGGCAGAGTGTTCCCGTTCGGACCACCTGCCGGCACCACGATCCGCGAGGAATCGACCTACCGGCCGGTGACGCGAGCCCGCCGCGCGTTAAGAACGGTGTTGCGGGGTCCGGGTCGATCCTCGATAATCGGCTTTCACGCGGACAGCCAGCCAGCTAGCTGGCTAGGCACGTCGCGAGCCGGGCCGCCGCATAAGGCCTGCGAATGAGTCGGCTCGAGGCTGTCGCCGGCGGTCGACGCTAGCTTCGCGGCTTTGACGCCCGATCCACGGGCCACGGAGTGTCGGGATGTCGATCTATCGGTTCAGCAAGGGCGGCAGGCTGTTCGTGCAGGGCACGAGGGAGGATGACCCTCGCGAGAACGTTGTCACGCCTGCCCCGCCAGCCGCCGCGCCCGTTAACGATGATCTCACGGCGATTTATACCAAAAGGAGATTGTCTACCGAGGTTCTAGGTAGGGCCCGGGATAGAGGGTCCAAGTATCGAGGAACGAGTCGAGGGAGGTTGAGGGTTGATCGGTGAGGCTCGTGCCGAGGAGAGTCGCTAGAAAATTCGGTGGCAGTGGTGTTCTCGACTATGTGCTATTGTGTCCTGGAGAAATGCGTTCGGACGATGGGCGAGTTGCGAAACGATAGGGTAATGTATGGTTCGATTAGATTAAAGTTGGTTCGGTGAAAGTTGCTGGTGAACTTTCCTGGCGAATGCAGGAGTTTCTGGTGAATGCGGAGTTCGTGCGCTCGACCAGCAATTCTAGAGTGACTCGAACAGCCAGCATTGAATTGTAGATTTCAAGTTTGCAGTTTCAAGATTTCCAATTGCGATCTTCGAATTTCAGGACTCGAAGCTGAGACTCCTTTATCGGAAACGCGGGAAATTTGCATTCTTTCGCGCGTAACTTTCCAAAGGTGCTCTCGTATAATTTGCCTGCCTCCGAAGTTTCGAAGCAACGCGATTCCCAGTTGCACAACGCTAGCGCCTCGCCGGGAGCACAAACATCAAATAAAAGAAGCGATTCTCCAAAAGCGCGATAAGAGCTCGCCCCGTATCGCGCTCACGATCTACAATTCCACCGTTATCTTATCTCTCCGCGAAAATTCACGGCGCAAACTCGAAGTACCTAAAACCTCTGAGGTCTAACAAACGAAGAGATTCGCGGCACGATCGTCGTAGATGGCTCCAAGTTGGAACGAAGCCTAGCCGAGCGTAGACGAGCCGAGACGAGAAGCTAAGATCGTGACGCGATTCCCAATCAGCTGGCCGATCTCGGCTCTGGCAACGTTTCTCGCTCGTTACCTCGGTACTGAATCCTCTGTAGATCCTTCGGGGTGGTAAAACCAAGGGAAAAAGAGAAATTAAGCGACCGACTAGCAGGGTTTATCTAATTTAAGCGCCGGGCAACACGATCGCGGTTCTTTTGTTAACAGTACCGAAGTAACGGTCCGTAAAATCGAATTAAGTTCATTGAATAATTCTCTTCTCGGATGTACATTCCTTTTTCCCTACTTTCTACTTAGGCACAAATGCTTTTTATCTTATCGTATCGTCATTTAACGATATATATAGAAATACATATTTTTAAACGACTTTGAGTATCTCTACATCACTGTGTACGTTCTTTGATTTAATAACTCGAATTGATTTGCGTTCAATCAACCGGAAACACTGCAATCGCGTTGCTTGGCATTTTTCGAACATAGAATCAGAGAATCCCAATCGTGCTCGTCGGTTTCCGAGCTGACACGAACGACTGCAGCCGGATATTCGCGAAAGTCCGTTGATGCACGCTCGGTTATTGACCAAGCTGCGATTTAGGATCGTCGATCGAGTCGACGAAGACGTCGAGGCGCGGTGAAAATGGCACGAAACGTATCGTGACCCGGATCGTTCGCAAAACGACCACGCTGACTCGCGGCGAGGAGAGATGCGTGGCCGAGGATCTGACGAAACGCGCCGCAGCCGGATACCTGCAGGAGACCGCCGCTTCCTCTTCAGCTTCGTACTCGTTGAGTCGTCAGGCGTCGCCGAAACCGAAAACCGTTCGGGTAAGAATTATCACGGGGAAATGGTTCGTTGAGCGAGGGATCAATGGAGAGGAGGACTCGTCCAAAGATAAGGATTCCGTGAATCGCATACAGATTAGCCTATCTTTTAGGGGTGCAGTGTTTAATGACGGATAGCAACTCGCGAGTTTCTTAGCTTTTCCCTGTGTCATCCGTCAAGTAATCAGGGAAACTGAGAATCGACGACTAGTAGAAATTGCAGTGCTTCGTAAAATAGACAGGCAAGCTAAGAAAGGAGAAGTCGAACTGCTTTTTTAACACCCTAGTCAATGATTTCCCTGACATCCATACTCGCGTCGATGTAATAAGAACGTTACAAGGGTGCTAGTTTATTCGGGCGAAGCGCGAAAGTCCTCTCGACTTTCCCGGCAGCAAGGAATTTTTCCTTGGAGTATTCTTCAGACTAAATAAATATAAGTACCCGCCAGGGTGAGTTGGTTTGAATGAAAGCTGGGGAACGGGGACGACGGTGAAGTGACTTGAGGGCTGGAGTAGCGAGAACTTCGAAGGGCGAACCAAGTACCAGAGAATTAAAAAAAAAAGTATCACCGTGTCGAGACTAATTGCACGTGAAATGCAATTTGTGCGGTTTACATTTACACAGCGATAACCGATGCTTTCGTTCGATTGTTATCGGGATGCCTTCTATTTGCCGAATGAGATCTTTATTCCCATTTTCATCGGAGAATCTATGGAAATGGCGATCTGCGAACAGTTGCAGACGCGTTCGGCGAGTAGAAGGTAGCCGAAGAGGATCAGCCAACGATGTGCAATGTGTTTTTCCTTGTTCCACAGATATCGGACATAGTAGTGGGTCAAGAACCAAACGTGACAGCCCGCGAGGCGCTGCTGAGATGGGCGAGACGATCGACAGCGCGTTATCCTGGCGTACGCGTGACCGATTTCACCGGGTCCTGGAGGGATGGTCTGGCGTTCAGCGCGCTGATACACAGGAACAGGCCAGACCTGGTCGATTGGAGAGGCGCTCGTACCAGTCAACCGCGAGAGCGGCTCGACCGGGTCTTCCACGTCGCGGAGCGCGAGTATGGCGTTACGAGGCTTCTCGATCCCGAAGGTAATGCCTACTCGATCGATCGGACCTTCCTAGTACTCGCTTTCTTCTCACCCTTTCCTGCTCTTTCTTTCCTCTTTCCTACTCCTCTCTCCTGCCTCTTTCTTTACTGTACCTTCAACTTTCCCTTTAATTTCCTTCTGTATTTTTCTTTGGCGTCCCGGTGCCCTTTTCTTTCCCCTTTCTTTGTTTTCCTTTCCTCTTTCCTCTTTCCCCTTGATGTTCTCTTTTCTTGTTCCGTCTTTCGTTTCCTCTTTCACTTCCCCTTTTCTTTCCTTTTCCCTGACACGTTCAGATTTCTAATGCCCGCTAGTGGCGCGCGACGCGACGCTAGTTTCCTTCTCGCTGCGTTTTCCCGTCCCGGCTCCCGTTCCCCTTTCTTTTTCCTCTATATACGGGATGGTCGGACACGTCGTGTGTGCTCCGGCCGTTTCCGTTTGTCGCTCGGACCGTGACGCCCGCCCGCTCGCTCGCCTCCGCTCCGGTTTTTCTCGTCGGCGCGATAAAGCGGCCGAGTGTGTCGTTCCATTTTTTTCTCCCCCCTTTTTTTTTGGGGTAACGGAAATGACGTAGCGCGAGCGTGACCGTGATCGGGTTGAACTCTTGCTCGTTTGCTTCTTAATCGGCGGTGAGTCCCGGTTCGGGTTTCCGTCGGGTCGACCTCGAAAATTATGGAAATCTTGGAGAGGAATAAGGATTTCGGAGTATGGAGCAAAACCTGGGCAACTGAAATTTCGAGGCTTCATTCGCGAGTTGCACAGTTGTCGCTTGAATAACTGTAATTTTCCTTTGCTTAGAACAATTCTGTGGACTCCCATGAACGGAGGCTCACTTGCAATTATAGAATCAAGTATAAAAACTTCCTTCTTCGTCTGCCACTTCGTATCCTGCCTTAGATATTAATCGAATCTCCCGAAAAGAAACTGAAAGCCACGGAGGAAGCGGATTCGATAGATACTTAGAACCAGCCAAGAAGCTTCTAATTTACGTTGATTCTCCTCCTAGATGTGGACACTCCAGAGCCGGACGAGAAGTCCTTGATAACGTACATTTCTTCGCTCTACGACGTGTTCCCGGAGCCGCCAGCGATCCATCCTCTGTACGACGCCGACGCTCAAAGGCGATCCGCCGAGTACCGTGAGCTGACCAGCTCCCTCCACCAATGGATCCGCGAGAAGATGAGCCTGATGCAGGAACGGGCGTTCCCGCCGACCCTGATCGAGATGAAGAAACTCGCCGCCGACAGCGCGAAGTTCAAGAACGAGGAGGTGCCGCCTCGTTATCGGGACAAACAGAGGCTGTCCCACATATTCAGGGATTTGCAGAAGTACTTCGAGGCTGTCGGCGAAGTGGACATGGAGCCCGAGTTGCACATCGACGTTATAGAGAAGAACTGGAACCGTTTGATGATGCTGCATCAGGAAAGAGAGCAGGCGATCATAGACGAAATTAAACGGTCAGAGGGATTCTCTTTAAGTAGCGATTAAGTTGTGATTTCTCTGTGGAATTTAGTAGTTCTAGTTGTCGTTGCTATTGGGTACTGGTGGGATTTACTGTTTATTTTCTTGGCTGCAGACTCGAACGACTGCAACGACTAGCCGAGAAAGTTCACAGGGAGATGAAGACGACCGACAACCGTTTGGAGGAGCTTGAGAGACGCGTGGAGGACGAAGCGAGACGGCTCGATCGGCTTCATCCCCTTGAGGCGAAACACGCCGGGGACCTTCTCGAGCAGGACATACGAAACACTGAGATACAGATTCAGAATATCTTCACGGACGTGCACACCCTTACAGAAGGGCGATACAGTCAAGCGGCCGAGCTTCATAAAAGGTACGACATAGCCAATGTGCAAAGTTATAATGAAGATGGTCCACGTTTGATGTAGAACTAGCTAGAGACTTGTTATAGTTGTATATTGATGTTAACCTTTTTCTTCTCCATTCCAGAGTTCAGAAGCTGCACCAACGATGGGTCGCGCTGCGATCCCTTCTCCACAAACGCTTGGTGCAGCCACTGGCGGCCGTGTCTTTCCCGGTAGAGGAGCGTGTGGTCACCAAGCATCGTACGACCGTCCACGAAACACGACTGGTCGACACCAATCCTCATTTCCGCGCGTTGCACGATTGCATCGACTGGTGCAAGGCTAAGATCAAGCAGCTCCAGGACGCGGATTATGGTTCAGACTTGCCGGGCGTGCAGAATGAGCTGGACGTTCATCAGAGAGAACACAAGAACATTGAACAGTTCCATCCCAAAGTGGACAGATGCGTGCAGGCCAAGAACCACTTCCATGGAGAGGAGTTGACGTTGTATAGCCAGCATTTAGCTGTTCTCCAGAAACTCTACTCGGAATTGTTGTCTGCCTCTAATAAGAGGCTATCAGATTTGGACACGTTGCATGATTTCATTCAGTCAGCTACTGGCGAGCTAGTCTGGTTGAGCTCCAAAGAGGAGATAGAGGTAACCAGGGACTGGAGTGACAAGAGCAGAACTTTGCAATCCATCGAGCAGTATTACGAGGTACTTGACTATTCTGTGTTTAACCTTGTAACTTCTGATGCGTAGTCCTTGAATAAACATTTAAATGTGTTTCCAAAATCCTCCACTTTTACTTTCTACGTACACTGTTCACTAAAGATCAAACTGGTTAACATTCTCATCTTTTTCCAAGCGTACATATGGATCCGGTTTGGAGGTAAACCCGTGCTCTTATAAGACTAATAAGTACGGAACCCACGAAACAGATGAGCAGCATTTAACGTCCTATTAAAAATGATTTTCAGTCCCTGATGAGCGATCTGGAGAAACGAGAGATCCAATTCTCTGCGGTCCAAGACCGCGGCGAGGCTTTGGTTCTTCAGCATCATCCTGCTGCGAAGACCATCGAAGCATACATGTCTGCAATGCAGAGTCAGTGGGCCTGGCTGCTTCAGTTGACCCTCTGTTTGGAGGTGCATCTGAAGCACGCCGCCCAGAGCCAACAATTCTTCCGGGACATCCAGCAAGCGGAACAGTGGATCTCTAAACGAGACGAAACCTTGAACACCATTTATTCCCAATCCGATTTCTTCCTGGATGAGGGTGAACGTCTGCTGAAAGGTATGCAAGAGCTTCGCGAAGAGTTGAACAGCTACGGTGACCACGTGCAGAAGCTGGTTGAACAGGCGAAGGACGTAGTACCCATGAAGCAGCGCCGGCAGCCCGTGACTCGGCCGATGCAGGTCACCTGTGTGTGCAGCTACAAGCAAGTGAACGTAAGTTGAACAATTTAGCAACCTGTCCGTCGATTGTTCTCTGCCGAGTGAAATCAATTGTGATTTAATTGGCTTATTTTTCAGATGTCAATCGAGAAAGGAGAACAATGCACCTTATATGACAACTCCGGACGTATAAAGTGGCGCGTGAAGAACCAGGAGGGCGTGGAATCGCCGGTGCCCGGCGTATGCTTCGCTCTCCAGCCACCGGACAAAGAGGCACTGGACGCAGCGGAGAGATTGCGACGGCAGTACGACAGAAGCGTCGCGCTTTGGCAACGTAAACAGTTGCGATTGAGACAGAACATGATATTCGCGACAATTAAAGTAGTGAAAGGCTGGGATCTGCCGCAGTTCTTGGCCATGGGCCAGGATCAGCGAACAGCCATTAGAAAAGCTTTGAATGAGGACGCTGAGAAATTGCTGTCCGAGGGAGACCCGGCTGATCCTCAACTGAGGCGGCTGAAGAGAGAAATGGCTGACGTGAACAAGCTGTTCGATGAGCTGGAGAAACGAGCTAGAGCGGAGGAGGAGTCAAAGAACGCGGGACGCATCTTCAACGAGCAAGTGTCTGCTTTGCAGCAAGCACTGGACGAAGCTGAAAGAATTCTAAATACACGCATAGTCGCGCCACTACCTAGAGACCTAGACAGCCTTGAACATTTAGTGCTGCAGCACAAGGACTATGAGCAGAGCCTTCGTCGATTGGCACCCGACCTCGACAGGGTTCAACAAACATTCAGAGGCATCACCCTGAAGACCCCCGCCATGAGGAACAAACTGGATGCGGTGACCACCAAGTGGAATCACATCTGGAACGTCAGCAATCTATACGTGGAACGGCTCAAGTGCATTGAAATCTTGTTGTCTAGTCTGGAAGAGAATACCAACATAATCTCCGAGTTTGAGGTGAAGCTAGCCTCGTTTGACGAGCTGCCATCCGACATCAAAGGTCTGCAAAACGTATTGGAGGACCTGAGGATTCTCCAGAACGCGATTTCTCAGCAACAGAGTGCGATGGATCAGCTAAACGAAGACGCGCACAACACCAGGCGTCTTGTAGAAAAGTCGAGGCCCAGCCATCGCGGTCCTCACACGGACATGGACAGGCTGGACGCCGAAGTGAACCGATTGAACGCTAGATGGACGAACGTGTGCAGCCAATTGGTGGACAGAATGCGCAGCGCGGAGGCGGCCTACAGTTTAGCTCAGCAAATGGAGCACGCTTATCGCAACGAAGTCGACTTTGTCGACGAGTCGTACGGTAAACTGGAGGTGGAGAACGCGAAGGTAACGACTAGGGATACACTACGATTATCCTAGAATATTCGAGTCGATTCTTCTACTGACTACCTGGTCGTTGGGTTGTAGAATCTACTGAACAGAGTGGTGGAACGCGCGCCGGCGATCGAGGCGGTAAACGTGACCGGCGGTCGCTTGATCCGCGAGGGAAAGGTGAGATGAGACGCGACGCAGTTCGCGACTGGGTATACTTCGCAAGCCTTAGGCAGGCTTAGCTGGCCTATTAGGTAGCCTTAGGTAGCCTCTTAGCTTACTGTATGAACGCTTGCGTGAATGGGATGTTGCGTGAGTCCATGTTACGTTCCTCTAGATAATTGTATCGCGTTTCCGTATCGCGTCGCGGCTCCTCGAAACGCGTCCTCCTTCTGTACCGTCACGTCCCATTGCCCGTGAAGTCTATCCCCAAACTGCTAGATTCGCGAGGTTACGCAGCGAGGACTGCTGTCACGTCGTCGGCGAAATGGCGTACCCGTTTTGGACTTTGCTGCTCGACTCGACGCGTGAACCGTCCCCGGATCACGCTAGGGAACTGGTGCGCTGCTACTGTTGTCACTGTCGCCGCTATCGCCCACGTTGGACACTCTACCTACCTCGCAGCCATCATCGATAGCAACTCCTTTCTTCGCCGGGTCTTTCCTCCACAATGGGCTTTATCGGCAGGATGATTGCGAGCGACTCGCACGTCCAGGGCACGTGCGATGCTCCAGTAACGTGGTCTAGGCCCTGGCTGGGTCTTGATTATTGTTTCCAGGGAACAAGGATGTATCGCTATTGTTTATTTCCTCTCCGCTTTCCGTCACCGGAACTACATATCGCTTGGACCGCTTGATAACGTAGTCGCTGCACATAGGAGCGAAAACACCAGGCTAACGCTAACGGTTCACCCACCCGCAAACTCTCTGTGATCGGACCGGATCCCTTCGAGCCGTGTACCACTGAACGATCGGCGCGCGACGAACGCTTGTAATCCGCATCTCACTCGCTTCAACACTCGGCTACCGTGCACGAGCTCTTTACACTCCTCCCGAGTCGCTTCTAACTGTTCCGCACGTTCTCCTTTTAATGGACACCCGAAGGCACGGATCGCCGATCGTTCTTATTATACACGGAGCCTCTTCGAACACTGTACAGGACGATTCTAGGAGTAAGAATAACTTGTGAACCGCTCAAGGGAAACTCTAACCTTTAACAAGTTGACTGCCACGGTTTCATTGCATAAAAGTAATTCCAATATAATGAAACTAATAAAATAATAGAAATAACTAGACGACAGTATAACGCAAGGAGTGTTATACCTAATAATTAATAATTGCTTCTATTCATCACTACTACCAAAGAATAAGTGACACGCAACACATCACAGATTCTCGTGGCAGTCCGTTAGCATCATCCTGGTCTTGACTAGTTCCTAGAATCTTCCTAGGTGACAAGATGATTCGTCCAGCTTGGCCCTAGGTCTCCGCGGTTCACGTTAACACTCGAGGCGCTTGAACGCTGACACGGTTCGGGATTTCATAGCTTGTCTGGTCCCGGTTCGATTAACCGATGAAGGGAGGCTTGAAGTAGCTAAGTCCGTTCCCCAATGATTATCGTCCTCGGCTGACTTAGGCCGTTCGCTTCCGCACCGTGGGGTGCGCACACCTTAGGGAATTCGCTGTGGGTGTAGACGGGTAGCGACGCACAGGCGATATCTAATACTTATCCTCTAACCGTAACGGGCCTAACCGAAACCCCTAGATCTACGGTCAGAGGCTTCGAGCGTTCAAGGAACAGTTGGAAGATCTATGCCCGTCGCTGGACGCGTCCGTCAAGAAACCACGACGGGAGTACGCGTCGACTACGGACGACGTCGCCAGGGACCTGGACAACCTGAACAAGAAGTACACCACCCTGGTGAACATACTGCAAGACCGGGTCAGCCAGATG